>NC_091950.1:24300820-24600820 GCF_031021105.1 Erythrolamprus reginae
TTGTTGTCGGCAGAAGCCACCCAAGAACCAGAGTCCCAACATTCTGAAATAGAACCTCCTTAAGTTCTAAGATGTTGAGACTCTAGAAAGAGTGCAGAGAAGAGCAACAACGATGATTAGGGAACTAGAGGCTAAAACGTATGAAGAACAGTTACAGGAACTGGGTATGTCTAGTTTAATGAAAAGAAGGACCAGGGGAGACATGATAGCAGTGTTCCAATATCTCAGGGGATGCCACAAAGAAGAGGGAGTCAACCTATTCTCCAAAGCAGCTGAGGGTAGAACAAGAAGCAGTGGGTGGAAACTAAACAAGGAGAGAAGTCACTTAGAACTAAGGAGAAATTTCCTGACAGTCAGAACGGTTGAACAGTGGAACAGCTTGACTCCAGAAGTTGTGAATACTCCAACACTGGAAGTTTTTAAGAAGACGATGGATAACCATTTGTCTGAACAATGTTTCCCAACCTTGGCAACCTGAAGATATCTGGACTTCAAATCCCAGAATTCTGGGAGTTGAAGTCCAAATATCTTCAAGTTGCCAAGGTTGGGAAACACTGGATGAGAAGACCTCCAAGGTCTCTGCCAACTCTGTTGTTATTTGTTATTCCCCGACACAACATTTCAACGTTCAAGACTCCAAATGAGAAAGTTGGAAAGAGCGCCACCTCTTCAGCCGACTTTCAATCGTAGCCGACGCGCGCCCCTCCCCAAAATGTATGTTTCAAGCACCAGCCCGGAATGTCGGGGGGGCCTTTTTGGCTCCTGTGGGGCTGAAGTGGCTCCACTCAAGAGGCAGCTTCTTAATTCCCCCGAGTGTCCCCCCCACCCCACCCATTTCCCCTTTTAATGGTGGGAAGGGCGCGGCGCCACACCTCCTCCAGGGCGCACGGAGACGCGCGCCTCTCCAAAGCCGTCGCGCTCCAGGCGCACCTGGCCGCGGCGGCAACCCTCCTTCTCCTCCTCCTGCCACCGACTTTGCTCACCCGATTTCGGACTTCCGCGGACAAGCCGTAGCTGGGGCCCTTGTTGAATTGGTTGCTGCTCATCCTCTTCCGGAGCGGGACGGAATCTCCACAAACACAAGGCGAGACGCGCTCGAGACCGTCTCAGCGGGCCGCCACTTTCAGCGCCTCCTTCTTCTTACCCGAAGTTTTTGGGATCAAGAAGAGCGCCGCCCTCCCTCTTGCTTGATTGGCCAGGAGTTGAAATAGCCTTATAAGGGCACAAAGAGCCGAATTCCTGAAAGATGGGAGTTTCCTGTGCGGGTCTTTTCTTTTTTTTTCCAGAAACCCCAAGTGTCTCTTGGGTATCCCCCTCCTCTAAATTAAATCCGAGCGGTCAATGCGGTTTTCGTTTCCCTCCCTGTCGGTTTAATCCGGGTTGGCCGCTTTGGCAACAGATGTGGGGGCAGGCAGAGATTCAACAGGTTTCTTTCACTAAAGACTTATTATTATTATTTCTTCTTCTTTCACTAAAGAACAAGAAGCAATGGGTGGGAACTAAACAAGGAGAGAAGTAACTTAGGACTAAGGAAATTTCCTGACAATCAGAACAGTTAATCAGTGGAACAGCTTGCCTCCAGAAGTTGTAAATACCTCAACGTTGGAAGTTTTTAAGAAGATGTTGGATTACCATCTGTCTGAAGTAGTGTAGAATAAAATAGAATTAGAATAGAATTCTTTAGTGGCCAAGTCTGATTGGACACACAGGAATTTGTCTTTGGTGCATATGCTCTCAGTGTACATAAAAGAAAATATACTTTTGTCAAGAATCATGCGGTACAACACAATGATTGTCATAGGGGTCAAAATAGGGTTTCCTGCCTAAGCGGGGTTGGACTAGAACAGTGTTTTTCAACCAGTGTGCCGCGGCACACTAGTGTGCCGTGAGACATGGTCAGGTGTGCCGCGAAGCTCAGAGAGAGAAAGAAAACAAGAGAGAGAGAAAGATAGAGAGAGAGAAAGAAAGAGAGAGAGAAAGAAAGCAAGAGAAAGAAAATGAAAGAGAGAAAGAGAGAAAGAAAGCAAGAAAGAGAAAAAGAAAGAGAATGAGAGAGAGAGAGAGACAGCAAGAGAGCAAGAGAGAGAGAAAGAGAGGGAGGGAAGGTGGGAGAGAGAAAGACGGAGGGAGAGAGAAAGAGCAAAAAAGAGGAAGGAAGAGAGAAAGGGATGAAGAGAAAAAAAGAAAGGGAGAGAAAGAGGGAGGGAGAGAGAAATAGAGTGAAAGGGAGGAAGAGAGAGAGAATTTTTTTGTCCAACCCCCCCCCTCAATGTGCCCCATGGTTTTGTAAATGTAAAAAATGTGCCGTGTCTCAAAAAAGGTTGAAAATCACTGGACTAGAAGACCTCCAAGATCCCTTCCAAGTCTAGTATTATTATTATTATTATTATTAGTAGTAGTAGTAGTAGTAGTAGTAGTAGTAGTAGTAGTAGTACAGTAGTAGTAGTAGTAAAGGGGTGGCATATAAATCCAATAAATAAATTATTATTATTATTATTATTATTATTATTATTATTATTATTATTATTATTATTATTTACATCACGCAGTCCTAGGTGCTTGGGAAGCACCCGACTGGTGATGAAATACAAAATCCAGCATCGTGATCTCGTTTGCTGTGTAGGGGTCAAAATAGGGTTTCCTGCCTAAGCGGGGTTAGAGTAGAAGACCTCCAAGGTCCTTCCAATTCTATTACAGTATTATTAGTAGTAGTAGTAGTAGCAGTAGTAGCAGTAGTAGCAGCAGTAGTAAAGGGGTGGCATATAAATCCAATAAATAAATTATTATTATTATTATTATTATTATTATTATTATTATTATTATTATTATTATTATTATTTGTTATGAGCTGCGCTGTTTGGAATCCTTTAAATGCTGGATTTGGGCATCTCGTTCTCCATTTCACACACACACACCAATCCTGAATCCCTACAGCAACTGCCTTGACACAACTTATCGCAAGAGTAACTGAAACATGATTTATTCCATTTATCCAATTGGCTGGATTCGCCCAAGCCCCAGGACCAGAAACTAAGTCTTAATAGCTCAAACACGGTGTGCTAGTTGTATTGTCGGTTGTGCCAACATTATAGCTAGCATCTACATTTTAATCTTGTGTGTGGTACACACACCCAGCCCTTGGGTCTACTAGTGCATGGTTCTGTAGGTTATGCAAATCCAGAAACTTGAATGTGTTGGATAATCGTATTATCATTGGCTGCACAACCAGCCAGATGTTTAGCCTGCATTTGGCATTTTTTTTATCCATCTGTGGAGTCTTTCTCAAGGACTTGTGATAAGCAGCTGTTTATAATGTTAAAAGTTACATCCTTGCATGATGCCAGCTGTTCCACGGAAAGCTGCCTTTTGCAATTGACTGGTGGGGATTTTGTCAATGCTGATGCTGTTCAAGTGGTGCTCCAGATGTTTTGACATTGCACTCAAGGTGCTTATTTATTTATTTATTCATTCATTCATTCAATTTTTTTATGCCGTCCTTCTCCTTAGACTCAGGGCACCTTACAACATATTAGCAATAGCACTTTTTAACAGAACCAGGCTATTGCCCCCACAATCCGGGTCCTCATTTTACCCACCTCGGAAGGATGGAAGGCTGAGTCAACCTTGAGCCGGTGATGAGATTTGAACCGCTGACCTTCAGATCGACAGTCAGCTTCAGTGGCCTGCAGTACAGCACTCTACCTGCTGCGCCACCCCGGCTCATATCAGTGCAATCTTTGCTTTCTTATGCCACAGTTGACAATCTTTAAGAAAGGAAACCATGGAAGAAAGGCGATTCCTTAGGTAATCATGACTCGCCGAGGAATTCTGGGAGTTGAAGTCCATATGTTTTAAAGTTGCTAGGTTTGCAGACCCCTGCCATAAAGGGCTAAGGGTTATATGGTTAAGATTCCCATGCAAAGACAGCTATTAAGCCATAAACCTATTGATCACACTTTTTAAGTATGTCCTTTTCCTTCTGTTGATGTGCCCATGAACCTATCTTCCAATGTTTGGGCTTTTAGAAACATAGAAACATAGAAGACTGACGGCAGAAAAAGACCTCATGATCCATCTAGTCTGCCCTTATACTACTTTCTGTATTTTATCTTAGGATGGATCTATGTTTATCCCAGGCATGTTTCAATTCAGTTACTGTGGATTTACCAACCACGTCTGCTGGAAGTTTGTTCCAAGGATCTACTACTCTTTCAGTAAAATAATATTTTCTCACGTTGCTTTTGATCTTTCCCCCAACTAACTTCAGATTGTGTCCCCTTTTACTTATTTAAATGAATTTATATCACCCCAGCCATCTCACAAACCTAACTGTAGAAGGCTAACAGATGTAAAACCTTACAAACCAACAAAGAAAGCAATAACCAAGAACAAAATCAACATAATGTGGCCACTGAGAAAGGTACCAACCACTAGAAAGTTCATCTAGTTTTTGACCAATATGCGTATGAAAACATCTGGGTCCTAAATATTTTCTGAAATATTAACAGGGTTGTGCTCATTTATCTCAGGAGGGATGGTGTTCCAAAATGCAGATATTGTAATAATAATAGTAATAATAATAATAACAACAACAGAGTTGGAAGGGACCGTGGAGGTCTTCTAGTACAACCTCCTGCTTAGGCACCAAACCCTACACTACTTCAGACAAATGGTTACCCAACATCTTCTTTAAAACTTCTAGTGTTGGAGTAGTCACAACTTCTGGAGGCAAGCTGTTCCACTGATTAATTGTTCTAACTGTCAGGAAATTTCTCCTTAGTTCTAAGTTACTTCTCTCCTTGTTCAGTTTCCACCCATTGCTTCTTGTTCTACCGTCAGGTGCTTTGGAGAATAGTTTGACTCCCTCTTCTTTGTGGCAGCCCCTGAGATATTGGAACACTGCTATCATGTCTCTCCGGGCCCTTCTTTTCATTAAACTATACATGCCCAGTTCCTGCAACTGTTTTGACAAAAACTTCCTAAATCCCCCAAGATGGCTTTTTCTAATTTATGAGACCCATGGCCTGACTCTCCTGCCAGATCTGGTGAGACAGGCAAAAGCAACTAGAGAAAGGTAGACCTCAATTGCACCAGTCCCATGCCATGTACCACTTTAAGTTAATATTGATTCCCAGTGACTACAAGGACATGGCCATGCAGTTTTCCTGGTCTCAATTACAGAAGTGATTTGCATTGCTTTCTTTCTAGGGCTGAAAAATAATGTCTCAAAGTTGCTTCACTGACTTTCTGCTTAAACCAGGATTCAAAACCAAGGTCTTCTAGTTTATAACTCAGTGCCTATAACTAGAGATAGTCCTTGACATATGATCACAATTGAACCCAAAATTTCCATTGCTAAGCAAGTTACTTTTAAAATGAGTTTAAAATGAGACCTCCTTTATACATGAATGGTTGTAAGTCAAGGACTACCTTTACTTTACCTTTACCAAATATGCTTGATACTGTAAATATATACATTATGCTAAAACATAAGCCACAAGTCACAAATCACAATTAATAGATTTCTACAATCTGATAAACCAGAATTAAGTAAATCACACTATAGTTTAAAACAATATAGATCTACCGATCATATAATTAGAATTCTTAATATTCATAAAGATTAAATAATAATATTAGTGGAAGTCAGATAAAATACAGACATATTGTACACACCCTTTTCAAAAACTTTGTACTGCGAATTATTTAATGTAATTGTATTTATTTAAGGTCTTGCCTTGGAAACATTGCTCTTATCTCTTTGGGGAAGTGTGCGGCACACAAAATTCTTAAGGAAACAATATTTTATTTTAAACTTAAATTGTGGCTTTATGTATTTTACTTTTTTTGTGTTTTGTTTTACGATGTGCACCACCCAAAGTCAGTATGCGAGATGGGCGCCTGTACAAATGCGATACGTGTATTTATTTATACTCCGCCTTTATTATAAATAAACTTTGCAAGAAGTGAAATCCCTTTGGAAATTCCTGCAGCTTAAAGAGAAAAAGATGATATCTGAAAGAATGAGCATGAATGTATGCGTTCCTCAATTTTGTAGCCTGCATTACAGTATATAGAAAGCTTAGAACTACGACGCCTAAAACACGATTGAAGTATTGCCCACAAGATCATATGCTGCAACATCCTGCCTGTCAATGACTACTTCAGCTTCAACCGCAACAACACAAGAGCACGCAACAGATTCAAATTTAATATTAACTGCTCCAAGCTTGACTGTAAAAAATATAACTGTAGCCGTTGAGTTGTCGAAGCATGGAACTCATTACCGGACTCTGTAGTGTCAACCCCTAACCCCCAACATTTCTCCCTTAGACTCTCCACGATTGACCTCTCCAGGTTCCTAAGAGGTCAATAAGGGTTGTACATAAGTGCACCAGTGTGCCTTCCATCCTCTGTCCAATTGTCTCTCCTTTATCTCGTATATCATATATCTTTTCTTCCTTTCATATATCTTTTCTATTTTTATGTCTTTTCTTCTATCCATTTCTTTATATATATTACTACATGTCTATTCTCTTCAATATGTATTGTGTATTGGACAAAATGAATGAATGAATAAATAAATAAATAAATAAATAGAAACATAGAAGACTGGCAGCAGAAAAAGACCTCATTGATTGATTGATTGATTGATTGATTGAATGAATGAATGATTTTGTCCAATACACAATGAGGGTTTTAGTGGGTATACACATAGTAAAATACATAGAAACATAGAAGACTGACGGCAGAAAAAGACCTCATGATCCATCTAGTCTGCCCTTATACTATTTTCTGTATTTTATCGTAGGATGGATCTATGTTTATCCCAGGCATGTTTAAATTCAGTTACTGTGGATTTACCAACCACGTCTGCTGGACGTTTGTTCCAAGGATCTACTACTCTTTCAGTAAAATAATATTTTCTCCTGTTGCTTTTGATCTTTCCCCCAACTAACTTCAACTAACTTTATTGTGTCCCCTTGTTCTTGTGTTCACTTTCCTATTAAAAACACTTCCCTCCTGGACCTTATTTAACCCTTTGACATATTTAAATGTTTCGATCATGTCCCGTCCGTCCCCGTCCCCCCATAAATAAATAAATAAATAAATCTTTGTCCTTCCATGGGAAATCTCTGAGAGCTGATTCCTGATCTGAGTCACTTTTGCAAGGTCTTTCTTCTCTTCCTCCTATGTGATTTGCCTGCTTTAGATGCCACAGCAGTGACATCATGTGGGTCAGGAATTCGAAACCTCACGGTTGATGGGATGAGGTAATGGGGTGCAGCATGGAGGGGGATTGTCTGGTGAGGCTAAGGTTACCTTCTTACACCACTCAACTGCTGCCTGGGGGGAAAAGGTTTTGTGCAGCTTCTGAATTCTTAAGAACTGAATACATTTCCTTTCCTTGGTACTCTGCAAATGCATTACCCAAGCGGGGATGTCCAACTCTTCAGGAACAGGATCCAGACATGTTTCCCCACAATTATCAAGGAATGTTCTAGATCAGGGGTCCCCAACCACCGGGCCGCGGACCAGTACCGGGCCGCGGGGCATGTTGCACCGGTCCGTGGAGTCAGCAGCTGCCGGCCCTCATGCCGCCACCCCCTCCCTCCAGCGCTTCGCCTCCCGCTGGGCAAGAGGCCTCGGGAGGCAGGTTCTGCTGGCCACAGGACGATGGACAGGACAGAGGGGCGGGAAGGACCGAGAGGCTCAAGCCTGTTTTGGCTTCTGCCGCGGGGCGCTTTTGCGTTTTTGGCTGGGGGGAGGCAGGAGGGCCAGTCTGACCCCCCCTCTCCAGCGCTTAGCTCCCGCTGGGCAAGAGGGCTTGGGAGGCAGGTTCTGCCAGCCATAGAGCGATGGCGGGAAAGAGGGGTGGGGAGGACCAGCACCCCCATGCTTAATCCCGCCCCCAACCACACCCCTTTCCGCCCCCACCGGGCCATAGAAAAATTGTCTTGCTGAAACTGGTCCCTGGTGGAAAAAACGTTGGGGACCACTGTTCTAGATGACTAGATTTCAGCGAAGTTAATTTCAACAGGTTCAAAGCACTGGTGGATTGCAGTGGTTCGGACCAGGTTCTTTATTATTATTATTATTATTATTATTATTATTATTATTATTATTATTATTATTATTATTTATTGGATTTGTATGCCGCCCCTCTCCGCAGACTCGGGGCGGCTAACAACAGCAGTAAAACAGTACAACAAAATCCAATACTAAAAAAAAAAAAACAGTTAAAAAACCATTACTGTATATAAAAACCAGTCATACATACAAACATACCATGCATAAAATTGCAAAGGCATAGGGGGAAAGTGTATCTTAGTTCCCCCATGCCTGGCGGCAGAGGTGGGTTTTAAGCAGCTTACGAAAGGCAAGGAGGGTGGGGGCAATTCTAATCTCTGGGGGGAGTTGGTAGTGGAAATTTACTGCTGCTTGCCGGACCGGCAGCAACGACCAGTCATCATGGCTTGCAAAAATACTCTCTGCGCATGCGCAAAGGCCTCGGAGCATGCGCAGAACATAATTTCTGGGTGTTTTGTTCGATGTGCGCACTTCCGTCATGATGCGAGCTGGTAGGAAAGTTTAGTGGAACCCACGCCTGGTTATGAGCTCCTACAGGTATGGTCAGGTACGCAGATCCAGTAGAAAAATTTTGGTTAGGTACACAGAACCGGTAGAAAATGTTTGAATTTTTTTCTTTTTTTCCCTTCTGGGCTCTCAATATTTATTATTTATTTTATTTATTATTTAGATTTGTATGCCGCCCCTCTCCGCAGACTCGGGGCGGCTCACAACAGAATGCAACAATTCATGACAAATCTAAATTATAATTTAAAATATTTTTAAAAACCCATTTACTAAGCAAACATACACACAAACATACCATGCATAAATTGTATATGCCCGGGGGAGATCTCTCAGTTCCCCCATGCCTGATGACAAAGGTGGGTTTTAAGGAGCTTACGAAAGGCAAGGAGAGTAGGGGCAGTTCTAATCTCTGGGGGGAGTTGGTTCCAGAGAGTCGGGGCCGCCACAGAGAAGGCTCTTCCCCTGGGGCCCGCCAACCAACATTGTTTAGTTGACAGGACCCGGAGAAGGCCCACTCTGTGGGGCCTAATCGGTCGCTGGGATTCTTGCGGCAGAAGGTGGTCTCGAAGATATGTTTTTCCTATCGCGGTAAATGTTTGTTTATTTATTTTGTCCAATACATAATAATACACAATGAAGGTTATAGAGGACACCTTCAAGGAAACAGAATTAGAGAAAGAATAGAAGAGAGAATATAGGATAAAATAAATTGATGAGAGAATAGAAGAAAGATATAGGGATAGAAGAGAAAATATTTGGGATAAAGGAGAGACAATAGGACTGGGGTCGGAGGGCACTCTAGTGCACTTATGCACGCCCCTTAAAATATATGGAACGCTTCGCGAATGTGCGTGTCATCCTTGCGCAGAATCTAACATTCTGCCACAGAATGGAGCTCAGAGAATATGATAACAAGATGGTAGAACTATCTAATGACAAGTACATCTAATTGTATTTATAGATAGATTTATCTTATGATAAATAAATCTAATTTCCTGTCTAACAGTCTACGCTCTGGGCTGGTAGAGGAAACCTAACAAATGTGTTATTTACGTTGTTTATTTGTTAAACCTAGTAAGTAACAACACAACAATAACAATGCTACAAAATGTTGACCTCCAGCATTATCTTCATGGAAATTAGAAGGAAGTAAATGAGGTTGAATGTGTATAAGTTTAAAAGAGCTGTGCGTGCATGTGGGTGCATACACTTTATATACAGTAGTAGGTAATGTATATTTTTGTGTGCCTGTGTGTCATATGGATGTACACATATGGCATATATAGATAGAATTAAATAGTATATTTTGGATGGTCAGTAAGGGAAATTGTATCTCTTTCAGGCGAGGAGATGCCAGGCACCCTAACGTGAGTGACATCAAGTTGGCCACCTTTAAGCCAGTTACATGACCTTTAAGCCATCCTCTGGTCCAGTGTTTCCCAACCTTGGCAACTTGAAGATACAGTGGTACCTCATGATACGAACCCCTCATCATATGAACTTTCCGAGATATGAACCCGGGGTTCGGAAATTTTTTGCCTCTTCTTCTGAACTTTTTCCGTCTTACGAACCCGCTGCCCGAACGCCAAACCCAGAAGTTCGGCAAATTTCAGGTTCGTGTGGCCACCGAGAAGCCCCGCTGCCTGGCTGTCGCCTTTTGAAACAGCTGGGGGGCTTCTCCGCGTCCTCCCGAACCCGAACGCCAAACCCGAACTTTTGCCGAATTTCCGGGTGCGGCGTTCGGGAGGCCGCCGGGAAGCCCCGTTGCCCAGCTGTCGCCTTTTGAAACAGCCGGGGGGCTTCTCGGTGTCCTCCTGAACGCCGAACCCAGAAGTTTGGCAAAAGTTTGGGTTCGGCGTTCAGGTTCAGGAGGACGCTGAGAAGCCCTGCAGCCCGGCTGTCAGCTTTGCAAAAGAGCCACGGAGCTGTCGGGCCGGTCGGGAGGCTCAAACGGAGGTGGGGAATCCCAATAGGGAATTCCATGGGCGGAGCTTTGACGTCACGAAGACGTCCTTCCTGGAGTCCACGTTTCGGCCGGCCAGGAATGACATCTTCCATTGCTCCATTTTTCCACCTTTCTTGCCACAGATGTTAAGGAAATCATTGCCGTTATTAAGTCGGTCACATGGTTGTTAAATGAATCTGGTTTCCAGACGTTGGATTCACCAGCGTTGTAAGTTGAGGATTATCTATGCTCATACAGAATTGCACAGTTGCAGATTTTCTTTATAGCCTGGGTGATTGTTAAGTTTTTTAATTGCTTTTGTTGGCTTTCTTTCCCTTTTTATGTTTTCTAATAATAGGTGTGATTATTTTTTATCCTTTTTTTATCTCAGATTTTACTTTTGCTAACTTATGTGACTTTTTTCGCCTTCCTTTTTCTTCAATATATAGATGATTAGATAATAGGTTAGAGTTTTTTTCTCCCTTATAACGTAACTATATAGCTTATATAATTTACACATCAAGATACAATGCCTTGTAAGAAATACTATAATATTTAAATGACCTCTACAGATTGACCAAAGCAGTCTCAATTGTACTGTTTTATTCAGATACAAATCTTTGAACTATGTAATATTTGTGTTCTGACCTCACATGGAGTATGTTTTTCCTCAGTATGGATCCCAGTGGGCAAGCCCTCGAATGTGTGGTCGAAGATATCAAACTCTCTCTTGGCTATACATTTGCCTTTCAGATAATATATTGCTATATATATTATATCTCTGGAGCTCCATAAATACATTACTCTTCTGGAAAGGAATTTAATTAAAGTTTCCGTACAGTATTTTACCATGGCGTTTAACTGCTGTAAGTTTTTAACAATGAAATCCAAAATAAAATTTAAAAAAATCTTAAAAGCAGTTGCAAATTCTTGTGGAAAATGTATTTTAACCAGTTAGTTAGTTAGTTGGTTAGTTGGTTAGTTGGTTAGTTGGTTGGTTGGTTGGTTGGTTGGTTGGTTGGTTGGTTGGTTGGTTGGTTGGTTAGTTAGTTAGTTAGTTAGTTAGTTAGTTAGTTAGTTAGTTAGTTAGTTAGTTAGTTAGTTAGTTAGTCCAAAACATGATGAAGGTTACAGAGGATAAACCTATAGTGAGTTAAATCAATGAAAGACTAGAACAGTGGTTCTCAATCTGGGGGTCGGGACCTTTTGGGGGGTCGAACGCCTGTTTCACAGGGGTCGCCTAAGACCATGGGAAAAGACAAATTTCCCATGGTGTTAGGAACTAAAGCTTCTATTCTGGTGCCTTGAAATATATTTTTACAATCCGACCAATCAGACGTTGACAGTGGGGCTGTCCCTCTGAACTTCCTGCCAATCAGCTTCAAGCTCTGTTGGGCGAATTGGGGCTCGACTTATGGTTGGGGGTCTCCACAACATGAGGAACTGTATTAAAGGGGTCGCGGCATTAGAAATGGTTGAGAACCACTGGACTAGAAGAAAGATATAGGAATGCAATAAATCAGTGAAAGAATAGAATAAAAGATATAGGAATAGAAGAAGGATATATAAAGAGATACAGGAGAAATAGGAGGACGGGGGACGGAAGGCATGCTGGTGCACTTATGCACGCCCCTTACTGACCGCTTAGGAATCTGGAGAGGTCAACCGTGGATAGACTAAGGGTAAAATATTGGGGGTTAGGGGATGAAATCAAAGACAACAAGAGATCAATTTTTTCCCTATTGTTTATTTATTTTTATGCATGTGCAGAAGCTGAGTTTTCAGCTCCATTTTTGCTTGCAGAGGGCTTTCAAAACAAACTAAAAACAAAACAAAAGGAGAAATGTTTCTCCTTTTGCATTTGAGCATGCAAAGAGAATAGAATAGAATAGAATTCTTCATTGGCCAAGTGTGATTGGACACACAAGGAATTTGCCTTTAGTGCATATTCTCTCATTGTAGATAAAAGAAAAAGACACATGTGTCAAGAATCATGAGGTACAACACTTAATAATTGTCATAGGGGTCAAATAAGCAATGAGGAAACAATCAATAAAATATTAAGAATACAAGCAACAAGTTACAGACATGTAGTCATAAGTAGGAGAAAATGCATATGTGTATCCAATCACACTTGGCCAATAAAATTCTATTCTATTCTATTCTAAATGAGCGATAGGAACGATGTGGAAAAAACTAGTAGAAATAAACAATATGGAAGACTTAGTAAAGACTTTGACAATATTGAGGGAATTATTTGTTTAGTAGAGTGATGGCGTTTGGGGAAAAACTGTTCTTGTGTCTAGTTGTCTTGGTGTGCAGTGCTCTGTAGCGACGTTTTGAGGGTACGAGTTGAAACCGTTTATGTCCAGGATGTGAGGGACAGAAATGAGAAAAGAAAAGAGGAAAGAAAAAGAAGGGAAGGACGGAAAGGAAGAGGGAGGGAGGGAAGGAAGGAAGGAAGAAAAAAGGAAGGAAGGAAGGAAGGAAGGAAAGAAGGAAGGAAGATTATAATGAGAGTAAAGGAGGGTCTCAGGGAAATCCTGCCTTAGCACTTGACCATCACAGGTGCCCCTGACATGAGTGACATCAAGCTGGCCAGGCCTACAATGGCCATGCCCCAACCCCAGTCATGCCCCCATCCCCTAGCTCCCCAAGGTCAAACACTGATGCAGCCCTCAGTGAAATCGAGTTTGACACCCCTGGTCTATTCTATGCATAGCAATTGTAGCAGAAAAGTTGTCATTTTTTTGTTGCTGTCTCCAAATATGCTTCAATCTGTTTTGATGTGATGTGCCCTGACATGTGTTTAGCTGGTAGTTAAAATATTGTCCCACCAGCTTTTGTTATCTTCAGTTCCTCATTAAACTCGGTAGCTGAATTGGTTGAGAAAAGAGGATTAGAAGTGGTGGTGTCTATCACATGGCCCCTTCATCTTAGCTAAGACTTGTACAATTTCATTAACTTACAACATAGGAAATGTTCCAAGGACTTTCAGGAAGCCATTAGGACATGCTTCGTTTACCCAATACTGGTTATTTTTCTACACAGTATTAAAATATTATCTATGACATTAACAAGCGTTGTTGGGTTCACACAATCCCCAACGTGTAAAGGAAAAAGGTGGCATATAATAATCTGAATAAAATCAATTATCAAATTAAGCTCATCATATTGTGGTTCACACACACTGGATGAATCCAATCTACAGATTTATGAGCAAAATTATTTTGGCTTGTTTGGTCAATGTCTGGTGTATTTCCTCCATCTCTTTTGCAAGTACATTAAGAGATTTAACAGATAAATGGAGTTGGAAGGGACCTTGCAGGTCATCTAGTCCAACCTCCTGCAAAACAGGAGACACTACTTAGGATCAAACTCTCATCCTCCTGATTGTGAGACAAGAGCTCCACCTCTAGGCCACAGTTTTATCTGACCTCCTGTTAACTTGAAGGACACACCCATGTAGTCTTCATAGAGACAATATAGAAGTGGATATTTTTCCAACTTCTGGTCTTACTTACAACCTTGGAAGAAGAAGAAGAAGAAGAGGAAGAGGAAGAGGAAGAGGAAGAGGAAGAGGAAGAGGAAGAGGAAGAGGAAGAGGAAGAAATAAAATAAAAAGCAGCTAGAGAAATGCTGCAACGACTCTGTCATAAGCCAGTGAAAGTGTTCCCAGTGGTACTTGGCATGCTGGGCGCAGTGCCAAAGGATCTCAGCGGACATTTGAAAACCATCGGAATTGACAAAATCTCCATCTGTCAATTGCAAAAAGCCGCTTTACTGGGATCGGCAAACATAATTCGCCGCTACATCACGCAGTCCTAGGTGCTTGGGAAGCGCCCGACTGGTGATGAAATATGAAATCCAGCATAGTGATCTCGTTTGCTGTGTTGTATTGACATAATAATAATAATAATAATAATAATAATAATAATAATAATAATAATAACAACAACAACAACAACAACAAATAATAATAATAATAATAACAACAAATAATAATAACAAATAATAATAATAATAATAATAATAATAATAATAATAATATAATTTATTAGATTTGTATGCCGCCCCTCTCTGAGGACTCGGAGCGGCAGCCTTGAACAGCAAATTAAATATCCAAGAATTTCTTTTCCAAACTGGCACAGACTACAACTCCCATCATCCTCTAAGCAATGTGACCAAAGAGGAACTCTAGTTGAGATGGGATGTGGAGCAAATTGGGTTAGGAAACGAACTCTTAAGTAATAGAGCGCTTAATGGAGATACAATGAGACATAACATCGGCAAAGAGATTGTCCGTTTGGCAAATCTTGGTATAAATGTTTCCTGTCAATTTTGTTGTTAGTCACGAACAGTGATGGGCTCCTACGGGTACGGTCAGGTTCGCAGAACCGGTAGAAACATTTTGATTCCCCCCCCCCCCCCTTTCTGGGCTCTGGGTACGTTTTTCCTATCGCAGTAAATGAGGTTGAATGTGTATAATTTTAGAAGAGCTGTGCGTGCGTGTTTGTGTGTATATACACGTACAGTTTATATAGTAAATAATGTATATTTTTGTGTGCCTGTGTATAATATGTATGTACATATAGGGCATATATGTATACATAGAATGAAATAGTGTATTTTGGATGTTCAGTAATAGTAAATAGATAGGGAAAATGTGTCTCTTTGAGGCAAGGAGAGGCCAGGCACCCTAACCCTAACCCTTGACATGAGTGACGTCACGTTGGCCACCTTTAAGCCAGTCACATGACCTTTAAGCCACCCCCTCAGTCACATGATCATTAAGCCACTCCTACCTGGTCACATGGCTGGCAAGCCACACCCACAATATAAGCCACACCAACAGTGTGGTAGTAAAAAAGATTTCAGCCCTTCACTAGTCACAAAATCATGTCCGACCCATCGAGAACCTATGGACAATGTTCCTCAGGCCTTTCCATCGTCTACCTTCCCCCAGCCAGAGTCCGTTTAAGCTCAGGCCTCATTCTCTGCTGTCCCTTCTACGTTTTCCCTCACTCTTCTCCAGTATGTCCTTCCTTCTCATTAGGTGGCCAAAGTACAGTCATATCTCGTCTTACGAACCTAATTGGTTCCAGGGGGAGGTTCGTAAGACGAAAGGTTCGTAAGACGAAACATTGTTTCCCATAGGAAACAATGTAAAGTCAATTAATCCGTGCAACCAAAAAACCCACCCACCCCCCGCAAAAAAACGCTGCCGCCCGGCTGTCACCTTTTAAAACAGCCTGGGGGCTTCCCAGCAGCCTCCGAACGCCAAACCCAGAAGTTTGGGTTTGGCGTTCGTAACAGGAAAAAAGTTCGTAAGAAGAGGCAAATTTTTTCTGAACCGTTCGGAGGCTGCTGGGAAGCCGCGCGGCTGTTTTAAAAGGTGACAGCCGGGCTGGGGGGCTTCCCAGCAGCCTCCAAACGCCGAACGTGGAAGTTCGGGTTTGGCGTTCAGCTTTGGGAGGTTGCTGGGAAGCCCCCCAGCCCGGCTGTCACCTTTTAAAACAGCTGTGTGGCTTTCCAGCAGCCTCCCGAAGCCAAACGCCAAACCGGAACTTCTGCGTTCGGCGTTCGGAGGCTGCTGGAAAGCCGCGCGGCTGTTTTAAAAGGTGACAGCCGGGCTGGGGGGCTTCCCAGCAACCTCCTGAAGCCGAACGCCAAACCCGAACTTCCACGTTCAGCGTTCGGAGGCTGCTGGGAAGCCCCCCAGCCCGGCTGTCACCTTTTAAAACAGCCGCTCGGCTTCCCAGCAGCCTCCGAACGGTTCAGAAAAATTTGCCTCTTCTTACGAACTTTTTTCCTGTTACGAACGGCAAACCCGAACTTCCGGGTTTGGCGTTGGGAGGCTGCTGGGAAGCCCCGCAGCCCGGCTGTCACCTTTTAAAACAGCCGGGGGGCTTCCCAGCAGCCTCCCGAACGCCAAACCCGGAAGTTCGGGTTTGGCGTTCGTAAGACGAAAAAAGTTCGTAAGAAGAGGCAATTTTTTTCTGAACCCCGGGTTCGTATCTTGAGTTGTTCGTAAGACGAGGGGTTCGTATCTTGAGGTACCACTGTATTTGAGTTTCATCTTCAGGATCTGGCCTTCTAGAGAGAAGTCAGGGTTGATCTCCTCTAGGACTGACCAGTTTGATTGCCTTGCAGTCCAAGGGACCCACAGGAGTCACCTCCCGCACCATAGCTCAAAGGCCTCAATTCTTCAGCACTCAGCCATCTTTATGGTCCAACTTTCACAGCCATACGTTGCAACAGGGAAAACCACAGCCTTGACCATGCCTCTGCTTTTTAGTACGCTTTCTAGATTTGCCATAGATTTCGTCCCCAGGAGCAAGTGTCTTTTAATTTCATGTCTGCAGTCCCCATCTGCAGTGATCTTCGAGCCCAGGAAAATAAAATATGTCACTACCTCCGTTTCTTCCCCATCTATTTACCAGGAATTAATAGGGCCAGATGCCATTATTTTATTTTATTTTATTTTATTTTATTTTATTTTATTTTATTTTTATTTTTTTATTTTATTTTATTTTATTTTATTTTATTTTATTTTATTTTATTTTATTTTATTTTATTTTATTTTATTTTATTTTATTTTATTTTATTTTATTTTATTTTATTTTATTTTATTTTATTTTATTTTATTTTATTTATTTTTTTATTAATTAATTAATTAGATTTGTATGCCGCCCCTCTCCGTAGACTCGGGCCAGCTAACAACAGCAAAAATACAATATGAACAAATCTAATATTAAAAGTAATGTAAAAAACAAAAAACCCCCCAATTTAAGAAACCAATCCTACATACAGACATACCATGCATAAATTTTATAAGCCTAGGGGGAAGGGAATATCTCAATTCCCCCATGCCTGACGACAGAGGTGGGTTTTAAGGAGCTTCTGAAAGGCAAGGAGGGTGGGGGCAACTCTGATATCTGGGGGGAGTTGGTTCCAGAGGGTCGGGGCCACCACAGAGAAGGCTCTTCCCCTGGGTCCCGCCAAACGACATTGTTTAGTCGACGGGACCCGGAGAAGGCCAACTCTATGGGACCTAACTGGTCGCTGGGATGCGTGCGGCAGAAGACCATGATATTAGTTTTCTCAATGTTGAGTTTCAAGCCAACTTTTGCACTCTGCTCCTTCACGGCATCAAGAGGCTCTTTAATTTCTGTCAATAGAGGGCAGCAAAGAGCTAATTTACCTCCTTTTGGTTGATTTGCAGGCAAAAGAGGAAAGACAGTGAAAAATTACACTCTAATCTCATTTTAGCTGAAAGAACTGTATTTGTGTTTTAATTTGAAGGTACAGAGTAATAAAACTAATATTAATAATATCTATGGTTAAATTCAGAAAATGTGCTACATTGTTGATCCAATAAGCCACAATTAACTAGGTTCACACAAAACACCAAAGCATAAACCACACTTTGCTATTTAGAGTGGCTTGCTTCACATAACATGCTGAGGCAAAACCAAAGAAATCATATTGTATACCCCCCTTGCATCCTGGACATAAATTGTTTCAACTCCTACCCTCAAAAGGAGGCTACAGAGCACTGTACATGAAAACAACTAGACACAAAGGACCGTTTTTTCCCAAATGCCATCACTCTGCTAAGCAAATAATTCCCTCAACACTGTCAAACTATTCACTAAGGTTGCACTTCTATTAATTGTCTCATCGTTCCCATCACCCATCTCCTCCCACTTATGACTGTATGACTATAGTTTGTTGTTGTATCCTTACAATTTATATTAATATTGATTGTTTCCTGATTGCTTATTTGTACCCTATGACAATCATTAAGTGTTGTACCTTATGATTCTTGACAAACGTATATTTTCTTTTGTATACATTGAGAACATATGAACCAATGACAAATTCCTTGTGTGTCCAATCACACCTCACCAATCAAGAGTTCTATTCTATTCTATTCTATTTGTGCTGTATGCATCAGATCTAAATGATGAATTCATATTTTGAGACAAGGCTGTATGACAAATTAGATACATAGAAACATAGAAGATTGATAAGACCTCATGATCCATCTAGTCTGCCCTTATACTATTTCCATGATTTTTTAAAACTCTATACCCTCTGTGAATGCCATTTTAACCAAAGTCATTGGTCCCAGAGATGGGCTCTTGCAGGTACAAGTCATGTACGCCAAACCGGTAGAAAATTTTGCATTTTTTTTTCTTATTTTCCTTTCTAGGCTCTGGGTATGTTTTTCCTTTTGTAAATAGATGGGGAAATTGTATCTCTTTGAGGCAAGGAGCGGTCAGGCACCTTGTTTGTTTGTTTGTTTGTTTGTTTCTTTGTTTCTTTGTTTTGTTTTGTTTTGGTTTGGTTTATTATATTATATTATATTATATTATATTATATTATATTATATTATATTATATTATATTATATTATATTATATTATATTATATTATATTATATTATATTATATTATATTATATTATATTATATTATATTATATTATATTATATTATATTATATTATATTATATTATATTATATTATATTATATTATATTATATTATATTATATTATATTATATTATATTATATTATATTATATTTATTATTAGATTTGTATGCCGCCCCTTTCCGCAGACTCGGGGCGGCTAACAACAACAATAAAAACAGCGTATAACAAATCTAATATTTAAAATAACTAAAAGCCCATATTAAAAACCAAACATACACACAAACATACCATGCATAAATTGTATAGGCCTAGGGGGAAGGAATATCTCAATTCCCCCATGCCTGACGACAGAGGTGGGTTTTAAGGAGCTTACGAAAGACGAGGAGGGTGGGGGCAATTCTGATCTCTGGGGGGAGCTGGTTCCAGAGGGCCGAGCCCACCACAGAGAAGGCTCTTCCCCTGGGTCCTGCCAAACGACATTGTTTACTTGACGGGACCCCGAGAAGGCCCACTCTGTGGGACCTAACTGGTCGCTGGGATTAACCCGAACCCTTGACATGACTGACGTCAAGTTGGCCACCTTTAAGCCAGTCACAAGACCTTTAAGCAGTGAAGGGCTACCAAAAAATTTACTACCACACTGTGAGTGTGGCTTATACAGGGCGCCCTGCATTTTCTTTCAACATCTTTCAGTGCAAATTGGGTGCTCTGGGGTGGAGCTCCATTTTCACTACCCCACTGCGTTTCCTGCCCCCACTATCTGGGCAGTAGCCCACCCTGCCTTTAAGCCAACACCCGGTCACATGACCATCAACCCACTCCCACCTGGTCACATGGCTGGCAAGCCACACCCACAAAATAAGCCACGTCCACACTGTGGTAGTAAAACAATTTGCAGCCCTTCACTGGTTAAACCCTGGGATTTCACTGCTCACTCACTTTGTCAATATTACCAATGAGTGGGAAATTCTCTGCCAATCTGTGACTGGCAAACAGATTTCATAGATGAGATAGATAGATAGATGGCTCTGCTCCTTCCCCTGTGTGAAACAAAATGGGGCCGGAGAAAAGTGCCTTTGAACCAGATCTAAATGACTAATAGATGACATGGTTATCCTGTTGTGATGAGTCACCTGCCTGTGGAGAGAGACCATCGGCTATCATCTTAAGTAAAAAACACTACTTTAAAACTTTAACAGAAAAGGACAATTTAAGTCTCTTTCCATTATGGATGGAGGACAAGCTGAAGATCTAGTGGTTAAGGAAACCAGGTTAGAGACTAGACACAGGGGTAGGCAAAGTTGGCTCTTCTATGACGTGGACTTCAACTCCCAGAATTCCTGAGCTAGCATGATTGGCTCAGGGATTCTGGGAGTTGAAGTCCACAAGCCATAGAAGAGCCAACTTTGCCTACCCCTGGACTAGATTGTGAATTCTAGCCCCACCTTATTGAACTATGAAAGTTGATTGGGTGATTTTGGACCAATCCCCAGGAGACAGAGTACTAGTCCTGACTTAGGCGTGAAAGCTGATTGGGTGATTTTGGACCAGTCACTCTCTTTTGGTCCAACTCATAGGGTTGTTGTTGTGGGGAAAATAGGAAGAGGAAGGAGTACAGTATTAGATATGTTAGCTATATGGAGTTATCTATAAAAATAATAAAGGTACGAAAACTAAGAGAGACATGAATAGAGAGGCTGCCTGAGTGCACATATACCATGGTTAAATGCAGTGGGGCAGGGAGAGGCAAAGTTGGCTCTTCTATGACATGTGGACTTCAACTCCCAGAATTCCTGAGCTAGCATGATTGGCTCAGGAATTCTGGGAGTTGAAGTCCACAAGTCATAGAAGAGCCAACTTTGCCTACCCCTGCAGGGGGGAATTAAACTCTGAATTTCCTATCTAGAGAACACTCTCTCCTCCCAATAGCTTTATTCTTGTTTTTACATTAGCAAGCAAAGACTGTTTGTTTGTTTGTTTATTTATTTATTACATTTAAAGGTTGCACAACTCCAAATTTAATCTGTTTAAGTTTACTTAGAGCAAGCATTTTATTTTTAATTAGTGATGCAATTTAAATTCTGGCTTTCTTGCTCAAGAAAGTTTGTATTGCTTTGTTTTGTAATGGATGGGTTTTTCATTAATTGGCTTTTACGATTAACAAACCATTTACGTTTGTACATTATCCACTTATGTCATTAATAGGATTAGGTTGGCTTCCCTGACTATCATTTGTTTTAGAAAACCAAGATTATGTTCATATATATCAATAAAATAAACTATAAAGTAGCTTTTTCTGAGTTATAAGGCTGTTGTAGGATTAAGTTTCTTTCATTCTGAATAATTTATTTGTTAGTTACAGTAGTTTGTTTGTTTTGTCAAGTACATATTGTTGGTATACAAAGATTTATATACATGATAGTAGTAAAAGAGAAACATTAGGACAGGGGACGGAAGGCAGGCTGGTGCACTTATGCACGCCCCTTACTGACCTCTTAGGAATCGGGAGAGGTCAACAGTGGATAGCCTAAGGGTAAAATTTTGGAGGGTAGGTGATGATACTACAGAGTCTGGTAGTGAGTTCCATGCATCAACTACTTGGTTACTAAAGTCGTATTTCCTACAGTCGAGTTTAGAGCAGTTTACTAAGTTTGTATCTGTTGTGTGCTCATATGTTGTTGTGGTTGAAGCTGAAGTAGTCGTTGACAGGAAGGACGTAGCAGATGATTTTATGGGCTATGCTTAGGTCATGTTTAAGACGACGTAGTTCTAAGCTTTCTAAACCTAGGATTGTAAGTCTAGTTGCGTAGGGTACTCTGTCGCGAGTGAAGGAGTGGAGGGCTCTTCTAGTAATAATGATACTCAATTCAGACACGTGAACGCTCCAAACTTTCAAGGAGAGATTGGACTGCCATTTGTGGGGTGCTATAGCGTCTCCTCCTCGAGCAGGGGGTTGGACTAGATGACCTTCAAGATGCTTTCCAACTCTAATAAATAAAAAAATAAATAATGACAGAAGTCTGCTAAACTATGATCACATTAGAAAATTCTTTCTGCCTTATATCTTTGAAGCACAAACCTACATAATCTCACATTTGTAGCCGGTCCAGGATGTTGACTGAGAATTATAGTCTGTCTTTCAATTTAAAAAATTAACAGAATGAATTCCTGGCCGCAAGATGTGCCCAAATAATAGGACAGATGAAAAGAAACATAGAAACATAGAAGATTGACAGTAGAAAAAGACCTCATGGTCCATTTAGTCTGCCCTTATACTATTTCCTGTATTTTATCTTAGGATGGATATATGTTTATCCCAGGCATGTTTAAATTCAGTTCCTGTGGATTTGCCAACCACGTCTGCTGGAAGTTTGTTCCAAGCATCTACTTCTCTTTCAGTAAAATAATATTTTCTCAAGTTGCTTCTCATCTTTCCCTCAACTAACCTCAGATTGTGCCCCCTTGTTCTTATTAAAAACACTTCCCTCCTGTACCTTATTTAACCCTTTAACATATTCAAATGTTTCGATCATGTCCCCCCTTTCCCTTCTGTCCTCCAGACTATACAGATTGAGTTCCTGAAGTCTTTCCTGATAAGCTTTATGCTTAAGACCTTCCACCATTTTTGAAGAAAAAAAGAAGAAAAAACATACTCCCATAATAGTTTTTTTTGCACATTAAAGAGAGAAAAGGGGGTTGAATAACAGCAGAGGAATTTAACAAACCATGGCTTCCTCTTAGTTTTCAACTGCAGTGGTCACACATACTCACCAGCTTTTTCCTGTGCAGCCTCTCTCTCAATCTCTCTCTCTCTCTGTGTGTGTGTGTGTGTGTGTGTGTGTGTGTGTTTCAGGCAAACCCAGCCAGGAAATAAGTTTGTAATCATGTGCTTTGAGCCCAGGCAGTTTACACGCAGGGGCAGCTGTCTGTCGAGACTCAGAAGTTCTTCCTTGCTGAGCACCCAAAACACTTTCGCAAAACTAAGGCTTAGGAAGCCACATCCAGGAACCTGAGAAGAAAGGATGCGCCTTGGACAGTTCAGGCCCTGAGCTGGAGGGGGAGTAACACTGATTCTGGACCCCCTCTCATCTTTTCACCGAGCAGCATGTTTTCAAGGAAGAAGCGGGAACTGATGAAAACACCCTCCATCTCCAAGAAGTGCCGAGCGGGGAGCCCTGTGCCTCCAGCCGCCTTGGTAAGTAGGGTGCGGCCTTTATGTACTTGACAGCCAAAAATATGGATGCTCTTGTTTTTTTACACCTGCAGTTTCACAGAAGCAATTTTTGGGGGGGGATCTGAAAGCTGGGCCGGGATGTATTAGTACGGGCTGCATTTATTCACTTGCCTCGAATTCGTTCGTCCGACTCAGAGATCAAAAGGAGTGCTTGTGTTTTCCTTGAAAGGGCATGTGTTTCGATACAGAAAATCTCGTATTTATATATTGCGCGGAGCCACTGTTCGTTTAAACTGCAGTTTATTAAAGAACAGTGGGCTGGGCTGTAGAGTTTAGACAACCTGCTAAACTAACTATAAATCATGGTTTCGACATTGCACTGGCACTTCAGAAATCCGAGGTTGTGCAAAACAAACTGGCCGAACTCCAAGCCATAATTTGGTGTTTCAGCACATGTATTTATGTGCATGCGCATTGGAGACAAAATAACAGAAACATTGGGAATAAGGTATGGAGAGCCTTGCAGAGTGGAAAACAACTCCAGCCGCAAAAATGACAGAGGTATTTTGCAGAAGCAAAACCAGGATAGTGACTTACCCAAAAAAGAAAAGGAAAGAGACAGAGAGAGAGCCTAAAATTAACTATATTTTCTGTCTGTTTTATTTATTTACTTGCCTTAGCTTGTCCTTATGAACTTCTGCAGTGGCAGGCAGGTGGGGGGGGGGGTCCACAGGTAGGAGAAAAAGATAAAACAGGTATTATAGAAACATAGAAACATAGATGTCTGACAGCAGAAAAAGACCTCATGTTCCATCTAGTCTGCCCTTATACTATTTTCTGTATTTTATCTTACAATGGATATATGTTTATCCCAGGCATGTTTAAATTCAGTTACTGTGGATTTATCTACCACGTCTGCTGGAAGTTTGTTCCAAGGATCTACTACTCTTTCAGTAAAATAATATTTTCTCATGTTGCTTTTGATCTTTCCCCCAACTAACTTCAGATTGTGTCCCCTTGTTCTTGTGTTCACTTTCCTATTAAAAACACTTTCCTATTATTATTGTTATTAATTAGATTTGTGCGTCGCCCCACTCCCAAGACTCGGGGTGGCTCACAGCATATAATATAAAGCAGTAAATACAAAGACAAATCTACCGTAATTAATTAAAAACTATATAAGCTAAAAACCCAATACTGTATATTAAAACTCAATCAAACAAATTCAAATCACAGCCATACCAGCCATTATTTATTTTATTAATGTGTTTATTAATTGGACATATGCCGTCCCACTCCATGGACTCAGGGTGGCTCACAGAATGTCAATTAAAAATACAATACACAGTTGTTAAATGAATCTGACTTCCCTTACTTGTCGGAAGGGGATCACGTGACCCCGGAACACTGCAACCGTCATAAATGTGAGTCCGTTGCAAAACATCTGAATTTTGATCACGTGACCATGGAGAGTCTGCAATGTAAATGTGAAAAACAACCAGAGGTCCCTTTCTTTCAGTGCTGTTCAAACTTTGAATAGTCACTAAACGAACTGTCATAAATCGAGGACCACCTATAATTAAGATTACTGACGTTTGTAAAATCTGGAAATGAATCTAGTGGTAATTCAGGAGGCATTTTTCCCCCATTTGAACTGAAAGTGGTTTCAGAAGATATTTCGTTTTTCGTGGTACATTCAAAATAACTTTCGGGGGATTTTTTTTTGGCCAAAGATCTAGCAGATTTTTGAGACAATAGCCCAACCTGTTTTATTTGTGTTAGCTGAAGCCACGGGGGAAGAACACATCTAGGGCAGACAGCAACTCTCTGCTTCTAGCTGAAATAACAGCTTCGCTCCATTGGCAACCCTCAACAAATACAATTGGAATGAATGCAGCAAAATGTTGGTAGTCCTCAACTTAGAACCACAATTGGAACCAGAATTTCTATTGTTAAACAAGGTTAAATTATTATTATTATTATTATTATTATTATTATTATTATTATTTAATTAATTAAATAATAATAATTATATTATTTATCTCCGAAGACTTGGGGCAGCTCACAACATATAAAAAACAGTATCCATCGAGATAAAAATAAGTTAAAATTAAGAGTTACATTAAAAAGAAAACTAAAAAGCTTGTTAACATGCACACATCCCATTCAGCAAGCTTATTATATATTCATTGGCCAGGGGGTAGAGTCTAATAACCCCAAGCTTGGCAGTATAAGTGAGTCTTTAAACCCTTATGGAAGGCGGGGAGGGTGGGGGCAACACGAATCTCTGGGGGGGGGGAGTTCATTCCAGAGGGCCGGGGCTCCCACAGAGAAGGCTCTTCCCCTAGGTCCCGCCAAGTGACATTGTCTAGTTGACGGGACCTGGAGAAGGCCGACTCTGTGGGACCTGATCGGTCGCTGGGATTTATGAGTCATGCCTGATTTTACTACCTGTTTTGTCTCATTTAACATTTAGACTTATATACAGTGATGGGCTCTTACAGGAATGGTCAGAAACGCAGTTCCGGTAGCAAAATTTGGAGCTCTATCCCAGAGCACCCAATTTGCACTGACAGATGTTGAAAAAAAATGCATAAGCCACGCCCACAGTGTGGTAGTAAAAATTTTGTTAGCCCATCACTGCTTATATACGTCTGCACGGTGCTTTATATAGTGCTCTCTAAGCGGTTTACAGAGAGTCAGCATCTTGCCCCCAACAATCTGGGTCCTCATTTTACCGACCTTGGAAGGATGGAAGGCTGAGTCAACCTTGAGCCTACTGAAATTTGATCTGCCAAACTGCTGGCAGCTGGTGATTTTTTAAGTAAGTCACTGCAGTTGTTAAGTGAATCATGCAGTCAGCAAATCTGGCTTCCTCCATTGACTTAGCTTGTCAGAAGACAGTGAAAAGGTCACAAATGGTGATCAAATGGATGACAAGATGCTACAACCATTGTAAGTGCCAATTGGCCAAATGTTTATCATGTGATCTTGGGGATGTTGCAACAGTCATAAGTGCAAGGACTGGTCATAAGTCACTTACTTACTTACTTACTTACTTACTTACTTACTTACTTACTTACTTACTTACTTACTTACTTACTTACTTACTTACTTACTTACTTACATGTACGTACTTACTTACTTACTTACTTACTTACTTACTTACTTACTTGGACTTATATGCCACCCAACTCCCAAAGGACTTCTTTCAGTCTGTTGTAATTTTGAACTGTTACTTAAGAGGTTCCTAAGAGGTCAGTAAGGGGCGTACATAAGTGCACTAGTGTGCCTTTCGTCCCCTGTCCAATTGTCTTTCCTTTATCTCATATATGAGGACCTGTATACTGCACGAGTCAAAAAGAGGGCGGGGAAAATATTTACTGACCCCTCACATCCTGAACACAAATTGTTTCAACTCCTACCCTCAAAACCTCGCTACAGAGCACTGCACACCAAGACAACTAGACACAAGAACAGTTTTTTTCCGAACGCCATCACTCTACTAAACAAATAATTCCCTCAACACTGTCAGACTTTCTACTAAATCTGCACTTCTATTCTACTAGTTTTTCTCATCATTCCTATCACCCATTTCCCCCCATGTTGACTGTATGACTGTAACTTGTTGCTTATATCCAAAGATTTTTATTAATATTGCTTCTTCATTGCTTATTTGACCCCTATGACAATCATTAAGGGTTGTACCACATGATTCTTGACAAATGTATATTTTATTTTATGTATGCTGAGAGCACATGCACCAAGACAAATTCCTTGTGTGTCCAATCACACTTGGCCAATAAAAATTCTATTCTATTCTATATCATATATATTTTCTTCCTTTCATATATCTTCTCCTCTATTTTTACATATTATCTTTATATATATTACTTCATGTCTATTCTCTTCCATATGTATTGTGTATTGGACAAATGAATAAATAAAATAAAATGATTGTAAGTCAAAGTCTATCAAAAACAAGGGTCTGTTCTGGGTCCTATTCTTTTTAATATGTTTGTGAGTGACATAGGGGAAGGTTTGCCTATTTGCCGATGACTCTAAAGTGTGTAATAGGGTTGATATTCCTGGAGGGGTCTGTAATATGGTAGATGATTTAGCGTTACTAGATAAATGGTCAAAGCAATGGAAACTGCAGTTTAATGTTTCCAAATGTAAAATAATGCACTTGGGGAAAAGGAATCCTAAATCTGAGTATTGCATTGGCAGTTCTGTGTTAGCAAAAACTTCAGAAGAGAAGGATTTAGGGGTAGTGATTTCTGACAGTCTCAAAATGAGTGAGCAGTGTGATCGGGCGGTAGGAAAGGCAAGTAGGATGCTTGGCTGCATAGCTAGAGGTATAACAAGCAGGAAGAGGGAGATTGTGATCCCCTTATATAGAGCGCTGGTGAGACCACATTTGGAGTACTGTGTTCAGTTCTGGAGACCTCACCTACAAAAAGATATGGACAAAATTGAACGGGTCCAAAGACGGGCTACAAGAATGGTGGAAGGTCTTAAGCATAAAACGTATCAGGAAAGACTTAATGAACTCAATCTGTATAGTCTGGAAGACAGAAGGAAAAGGGGGGACATGATCGAAACATTTAAATATGTTAAAGGGTTAAATAGGGTTCAGGAGGGAAGTGTTTTTAACAGGAAAGTGAACACAAGAACAAGGGGACACAATCTGAAGTTAGTTGGGGGAAAGATCAAAGGCAACTTGAGAAAATATTATTTTACTGAAAGAGTAGTAGATCCTTGGAACAAACTTCCAGCAGACGTGGTTGGGAAATCCACAGTAACTGAATTTAAACATGCCTGGGATAAACATATATCCATTGCAAGATAAAATACAGGAAATAGTAAAAGGGCAGACTAGATGGACCATGAGGTCTTTTTCTGCCGTCAGTCTTCTATGTTTCTATGTTTCTATAATTTAGATAGGAATATATGTGAGTGTGAATGAAAATAAAGGGATGGATTTTGTGTGTACAACTTGGGACCAGTCTGGCTGCCCCATCCATCATAGATAGCCAAGTTTTCTCTCCTGTTTTCACACTCTGTAGCAAAGAGAAACTCACAGACCACCAGATTCTTTGCACGTGGTGAAAATGAGACAGTTTTTAACTACGGTACATATCTGAACTCTAAAGTCAAAGTAAAAATGTCAAGGCTTGCAATAGATTGGATAAAAGGCCTCTCCAGCATCCTGTTTTCCATAGAGGCCAACCAGATGCTTCAATGGAAAAACTCTTGTCAATGTAGGAAATGATACTCAGTGATGGATTTATTGGGTTCTTGACGATTCTCTTCCTGCAGACACTTTATTATCAGGCTAGGTAACAACATCCATGGAGAAGTAAAGCACATTCATAGAACACCAAGAATGCAACGGTGCCACTCTGAGCCACTTATATTCTCCATTACCAAGAGGTGGAAGTTTGGTGAATGGAGAAACGATATCATAGAAACATAGAAGATTGATGGCAGAAAAAGACCTCATGGCCCATCTAGTCTGCCCTTATACTATTTCCTGTATTTTATCTTAGGATGGATATATGTTTATGCCAGGCATATTTAAATTCAGTTACTGTGGATTTACCAACCACGTCTGCTGGAAGTTTGTTCCAAGCATCTACTACTCTTTCAGTAAAATAATATTTTCTCACGTTACTTCTAATCTTTCCCCCAACTAACCTCAGATTGTGCCCCCTTGTTCTTGTGTTCACTTTCCTATTGAAAACACTTCTCTCCTGAATCTTATTTAACCCTTTAACATATTTAAATGTTTCGATCATGTCCCCCCTTTTCCTTCTGTCCTCCAGACTATATATATCGAGTTCATGAAGTCTTTCCTGATAGGTTTTATGCTTAAGACCTTCCACCATTTTTGTAGCCCGTCTTTGGACCCCTTTAGTTTTATCAATATCTTTTTGTAGGTGAGGTCTCCAGAACTGAACACAGTATTCCAAATTTCTTACATCTTTGAGGACGGTGTTTAAAAAAATAAGTTGATACGGTCGTTCGTAAATATACAGTATACTATGGTTTACCGTGAAAATTCACTATCCTTGGATCTGAATTCAGATAATGTGTTATTATTACCTTTCAGATATTAATTAATGTTTACAATGCCTGAATGTTTTGTGTTTCAGTTCATCTTTTGCGGATTCGCTACTTCACGGGTTTTCAAAGGGGGCTTCAATCCATTAAATCCATTGAAAATTTTAAATCCATTAAAAATTCATAAAACACTTCTACAGTACTACTGTACTCTATTAAAGAAACTGGTAGGATATCCCAAGTAGTTTTATTTATTTTATTTTTATTTATTTATTTTGTCCAATACACAATGAGGGTTTTAGTGGGTATACAGTATATCTATATACGCATAGTAAAATACATGATGAAGTTTATAGAGGAGATACTCATAGTAAAATATATCTAAGAAATAGTAGAAAAGAAGGTATAGTAATAGAACATATCAATGAAAGAATAGAAGAAGATATATAGGAATAGAAGAAAGGTATAGGAGATATAGGAGAGCAATAGGACAGGGGACGGAAGGTACTCTAGTGCACTTGTACTCGCCCCTTACTGACCTCTTAGGAATCTGGATAGGTCAACCATAGATAATCTAAGGGTAAAGTGTTGGGGGTTTGGGGATGACACTATGGAGTCCGGTAATGAGTTCCACACTTCGACAACTCGGTTCTTGAAGTCATATTTTTAACAGTCAAGTTTGGAGCGGTTAATATTAAGTTTAAATCTGTTGTGTGCTCTTTTGTAGTTGTGGTTGAAGCTGAAGTAGTTGCCGACAGGCAGGACGTTGTAGCATATGATCTTGTGGGCAATATTAGATCTTGTTTAAGGTGTCTTAGTTCTAAACTTTCTAGGCCCAGGATTGAAAGTCTAGTCTCGTAGGGTATTCTGTTTCGAGTGGAGGAGTGAAGGGCTCTTCTGGTGAAGTATCTTTGGACATTTTCAAGGGTGTTAATGTCTGAGATGCGATATGGGTTCCAAACAGATGAGCATTATAAGAAACATTATAGAATGACTGTTTAATGCAAAGGGTGGGTTTTAAAAGTCCAACTACTCGTTAAATACATTTTTAAAAATCCTCTACTTCACAGAAATTTGTTTTTCACGGGTGGACTTGGAACGCATCCCCCCGAAAAACAAGGGATCACTGTATAGCTTCAAATTAGCCACTGTATTTTACATAGATCTCACTTCTGGCTAGGTTAACCCACATTAGTCTTTCTTAAGCTGTGCTTTAAATGTTGGATTTCAATTCCCACAATGCCTAACAATATAATCTTTATCAGTGCTGCTTTAGGATTACAGGAGTTGAAGCTTAAAAAACATGCCAGAGGACTCCAAACCAAGCAGAATGTGTCTTAACAAAACATTAGCAGTTTATTGTGTGTGTGTTTGTGCGTGCCTGTAAACACACTCACACTTCTGGTAATGCAAGATAACCCTCGGTGTGTCTGCTGAATCAGACTGACATTTATATAGTGACTGGAGTTATTGGTTTCCATCGTGCTACAAAACGTATTGTTCATTATTATGTTATGTTGAAAATGGAATGCCCTATCTTTGGCTGTTGCAAGAGTGGATGGGTGAGTTAAGAGTTGCACATGCTTCCTTTTACGAGAGGGTGTCTCAGTTTGAAAATGTTGATTCTGTCAGTGGTTGGGGCGTAGCCACAAAAATGTTGAAATGCACAATACGGAGCAGCTTGGAAATCTACATTCTGAAGTAACGGCTTGAAGATAACTCAGCCGGCGCGGTCTGACTATTCTACTTATAATAATAATTATAATAATAATTTATTAGATTTGTATGCCGCCCCTCTCCAAAGACTTATACTGCCAATATAACAGAATGTTATTTTTTACATATATAATGGAGAAATAGGGCAGGGTAGAATAAAACAAAACAAAACATTAGCAGCTTGTAATCAAGCCGTGTTCTTAAACGTACAGTATATAGAAACATAGAAGATTGACGGCAGAAAAAGACCTCCTGGTCCATCTAGTCTGCCCCTTATACTTTTTCCTGTATTTTATCGTAGGTTGGATATATGTTTATCCCAGGCATGTTTAAATTCAGTTACTGTGGATTTACCAACCACATCTGCTGGAAGTTTGTTCCAACCATCTACTACTCTTTCAGTAAAACAATATTTCCGCATGTTGCTTCTGATCTTTCCCCCAACTAACCTCAGATTGGGGGCCCTTGTTCTTGGGTTCACTTTCCTGTTAAAAAACATTTCCTTCCTGAATTTTATTTAACCCTTTAACATATTTAAATGTTTCGATCATGTCCCCCCTTTCCCTTCTGTCCTCCAGACTATACAGATTGAGTTCGTTAAGTCTTTATTGATAAGTTTTATGCTTAAGACCTTCCAGTGTTTTTGTAGCCCGGCTTTGGACCTGTTCAATTTTGTCAATATCTTTTTGTAGGTGAGGTCTCCAGAACTGAGGTGTCCATATAATATGGACATTGCACCTTTCAGCACAGGGGTGAACTGTACATGTGTGAAATAGGGAAGGCAGATAGATTTCTGAAGGAATGCCTCTTTTGTGACCAATAAATACAGTGGTACCTCTACTTAAGACCTTTTCTAGATAAGAACCGGGTGTTCAAGATTTCCCCCCCTCTTCTTAAGAACCATTTTATATTTCAGAACCCAAGCCCGGAAAAATTTCCCAGGAAATTTGAGAGCGGCATGAAGGCCCGGCCAGTTTCCTGCCATTCCCCCTTTAATCCCAGCCATCTCGGGCTCTTCTGGGCTGCCAGAGGAGCCTTTCGGTGGCTCTTAAGGAGGCTTTGGCATCCCAGAGTAAACAGAGCATTTCCCTTTCTTTGGGTGCATAGAGAGGGAATAAACCACTTCGCTGTGGTGACTCTCTCGCGCTACCTCCCATACACCTGGCACGAGGTTGCCAGTGCTTCGCCCCGGCCAGATCAACTCAGCTTCAGCCAAACTGAGGAGTCACCAAAGTGAAGGAAAGGCGAGCGAGCAAGAGGAGAAGGGAGCCCTTCAGCATGGGAAGGAAGCAGGTAGTAGCAACAGTTGCCTTTCGGTCAAAGGAGTGGGAGGTTCCCCCCTCTTGCTCGCCTGGGTTTCTCTCTGGCGCAGTGTATGGGATGCAGCCTCATGCTGGGTGTATGTGAGGCACGTGCTCCTCCTTGACACCTCAGAGTCCCCGCCTTTTTTTTTTAAGCCTTAAAGTTTTGGATTTTTTTTGATTCCCCTCACCTCACCTTCTTCCTTCTGCAGCGACTGTCCTCCTCCTCTTCCTCCTCCTCCTCCCACCCAAATTCTGAGCTTTTATTTCTTTCCTAATGGTTTTGCACACATTATTTGCTTTTACATTGATTCCTATGGGAAAAATTGCTTCTACTTACAAACGTTTCTACTTAAGAACCTGGTCACGGAACGAATTAAATTCTTAAACAGAAGTACCACTGTACTTTGTCCCAACGGTGCTTTTTTCAAGAGACATTTCTGGTTTTGCAAACAGCTGGTCATTTGTTTTCTTTTAGCAGGGAATAAGAATGCAAATGACCAGCTGTCTGCACAGATATTTTTCTTTTATCTATCTATCTTTTATCTATCTATCTATCTATCTATCTATCTATCTATCTATCTATCTATCTATCTATCTATCGTTTACCTACCCACCATCCCACCCACCCACCCACCCACCCACCCACCCAAGATCTATCTATCTATCTATCTATCTATCTATCTATCTATCTATCTATCTATCTATCTAATCTATCTAATCTATCTACCTAATCTACCTACCTACCTACCTACCCACCCACCCATCTATTTATCTATCTATCTACCTATCTATCTAATCTACCTGCCTGCCTACCTACCTATCTACCTATCTATCTATCTATCTATCTATCTATCTATCTATCTATCTATCTATCTATCTATCTATCTATCTATCTGGAAAGACTTCATGAACTCAATCTGTATAGTCTGGAGGACAGAAGGAAAAGGGGGGACATGATCGAAACATTTAAATATGTTAAAGGGTTAAATAAGGTTCAGGAGGGAAGTGTTTTTAATAGGAAAGTGAACACAAGAACAAGGGGACACAATCTGAGGTTAGTTGGGGGAAAGACCAAAAGCAACATGAGAAAATATTATTTGACTGAAAGAGTAGTAGATCCTTGGAACAAACCTCCAGCAGACATGGTGGGTAAATCCACAGGAACTGAATTTAAACATGCCTGGGATAAACATAGATCCATCCTAAGATAAAATACAGAAAATAGTATAAGGGCAGACTAGATGGACCAGGAGGTCTTTTTCTGCCGTCAATCTTCTATGTTTCTATGTTTCTATGAGTATAAATCCTTCCATTCCCCATCATCCAGTCAGAGTTGAAGAAGCTTCTTGAATGAGAAGCGAAACATCTTCAACCCCAACCCCCCAACCCCCCCCCCCCCGAAATCCAGTTGCTTCTTTCTTTTAAAAAAAAGCACCTTTGGGACAACCATGACCTAGAATCTCCATAGACAGTTAAACACATTAAAATTTTATTGGAATACTGTGTTCCGTTGACATACTTAATATTTCATACAGGAATCTTGAAATCCTGAGTAACTATTAACTGATTAAATGTTTATGTGATGTTTCAACGGGAAAACATATATGGTTTATAAAAAAGTATTATTGATATTACAACGCATTCAGGAAGATATGACAAGGAATTATAGCGACATGATGGAATTGATGCAGGACAAAGGTGTGAGACTAGGAAAACCCCATCAAATGAACTCAATCTGTATAGTCTGGAGGACAGAAGGAAAAGGGGGGACATGATCGAAACATTTAAATACGTTAAAGGGTTAAATAAGGTTCAGGAGGGAAGTGTTTTCAATAGGAATGTGAACACAAGAACAAGGGGACACAATCTGAAGTTAGTTGGGGGAAAGATCAAAAGCAACATGAGAAAATATTATTTTACTGAAAGAGTAGTAGATCCTTGGAACAAACTTCCAGCAGACGTGGTTGGTACATCCACAGTAACTGAATTTAAACATGCCTGGGATAAAAATATATCTATCCTAAGATAAAATATAGAAAATAGTATAAGGGCATGGGCAGACTAGATGGATCATGAGGTCTTTTTCTGCCATCAGTCTTCTATGTTTCTATGTTTCTGTCCTCTAAGAATTAAAAATATAGAAGAGGGGGAAAAGAAAATTCTCTTTAAAATGTTGAAAGAACTATGGATGGGTTCTCTAGAGCAGTGTTTCCCAACCTTGGCAACTTGAAGATATCTGGACTTCAACTCCCAGAATTCCCCAGCCAGCAAATGCTGGCTGGGGAATTCTGGGAGTTGAAGTCCAAATATCTTCAAGTTGCCAAGGTTGGGAAACAATGCTCTAGAGATCCAACAACAAGAGATAGATGTTGTAGCAGATGAAAAACGTAGATTAAATAAATGTGATGTAAGGAATTACAAGATCCCAAGGGAGAAGCAGGAAAATTTTACCCCCCAAAAAGTCTATAAGAGTTGAAATTCTAAAAAGAGCAAGAGATGATGGATAGAGATAGAATACTTCTTATTATAGTGGCTATTTTATTAAGACTTTAAAAAGGGATAGAAGTCAGAACATGGGAAAATAGTATTATCTATACTGATATAGAATAGAATACATCATAATTATGTATACATAAATGTTAGAAAGTAAACGATTATGATTATGTATACTTAAATAACTTAAATAACATTACTATTGTTATTATTACTGTGTTTAAAATACAGTATATTGATCCAGACAATACTCTGTTCACCAAGCACCTATGGTGGTTAAACAAAAGAACACCATAAATAAAACTATATATTTTTTTTTAAATCCTGCAGGGATCTACTTATTCAAGACTGTACTGAATAAACCACAAAGGGAACACTTTGTTCAGACTCTAATATGACATATTTCAACTTTTATAATAATAACAACAGAGTTGGAAGGGACCTTGGAAGTCTTCTAGTCCAACCCCCTGCTTAGGCAGGAAACCCTACACTATTTCAAACAGATAGTTATCAAAAATCTGCTTAAAAATTTCCAGTGTTGGGGCATTCACAACTTCTGGGGGCAAGTTGCTCCACTGATCAACCATTCTGACTGTCAGAAAATATCTCCTTAGCTCTACTTCTCTCCTTGTTTAGTTTCCACCCATTGCTTCTTGTTCTACCCTCAGGTGCTTTGGAGAACAGGGTGACTCCTTCTTTGTAGCAACCCTGAGATACTGGAACACTGCTATCATGTCTTCCCTGGTCCTTCTTTTTATTAAACTAGCCATGCTCAGTTCCTGAAACCTTCATATGTTTTAGCTTCCAGTCCTCTAATCATCTTTGCTGTTCTTCTCTGCACTTTTATCCTTTTTATCATCGTGGCGACCAAAGCTGAATGCAGTATTCCAAGTGTGGCCTTACCAAGGCCTTATAAAGTCGTATTAACACTTCGGGTGATCTTGACTCTATCCCTCTGTTAATGCAGTGCACTGCTGGCTCATAAGATCAGAAGCAAGATGAGAAAATATTCTTTTACTGAAAGAGTAGTAGATGCTTGGAACAAACTTCCAGCAGACGTGGTTGGTAAATCCACAGTAACTGAATTTAAACATGCCTGGGATAAACATATATCCATCCTAAGATAAAATACAGGAAATAGTATAAGGGCAGACTAGATGGACCATAAAGTCTTTTTCTGCCGTCAATCTTCTATGTTTCCATATTTAAATGGTTGTTCACTAGGACTCCAAGATCCCTCTCACAGTTACTACTGTTGAGCAATGTGCCACATATACTGTAGCTGTGCATTTTTTTTTTCTTGCCTAAATGTAGAACCTTACTTTTTTCACCACTGAATTTCATTTTGTTAGATAGCGCCCATTGTCCAAGTTTGTCAAGATCCTTCTGTATTTGCACCTATCTTCTGGAGTGTTGGCTATTGCATTTAGACTTGTGGACTTCAACTCCCAGAATTCCCCAGCCAGCACTGGCTCCGGAATTCTGGGACTCAAAGTCCACACGTCTTAAATTTGCCAAGGTTGAAAAATACTGCTCTGAGGCCAATATTGGATTATTAGAAACATAGAAACATAGAAGACTGACGGCAGAAAAAGACCTCATGGTCCATCTAGTCTGCCCTTATACTATTTCCTGTATTTTATCTTAGGATGGATATATGTTTATCCCAGGCATGTTTAAATTCAGTCACTGTGGATTTATCAACCACGTCTGCTGGAAGTTTGTTCCAAGGATCTACTACTCTTTCAGTGAAATAATATTTTCTCACGTTGCTTTTGATCTTTCCCCCAACTAACTTCAGATTGTGTCCCCTTGTTCTTGTATTATTTTCTTTTGCGCCGTGCAGAAAAAGAAGAAGTTGTCAGATCTAACATATTCTGAAACAATTTGTGGTTTCTTTTCTCCGCCTTTTTTAGAGCAAGGAAACTGGTAGTGGGCGGTGGGGTTTTTTGTCTTTTCTATTTCTTTTATTATTATTATTATTATTTTTTAAAACCCACGTAATCCTCCGGAAGTTTTTTTCACAATTAAGATGGGCCAGTTCCTGTGTCAGGGATGGAGTTCTTTTCTTTTAATTTAACAACTTTGTGGAATATATTTCTTAGCAGCGTTTTAAAAACCACTATGTTGCCTCCTTTGCAAAAGTGTGTGGCAAGGTAGGGGGTTGCCGATTTGACTCTTCCTGATGCTTGGCAAACGGAGGAATGCTTGGCAAGCGGATGAGTAGTAAGTCCGCATACAGCCCGTATTCTGCTGAACTACGGAAGAAGGGCTCCAGAACCAGCGGCAACGTTCTAGATTCGGTCGCCTTTCGAGCTAGTGTCTGGCTTAAGGTAGGATGATTTTCAAAACAGTCCTGTATGTACAAGGCAAAGAGGAAGCAAAACTGAGTCCTGTGTGGTGACACGGCATACCCTGTTTCCCCTGAAAATAAGACAGCGTCTTATATTCATCTTTGCTCCCAAAGAGGTCCTACGTTTTATTTTCGGGGGATGTCTTGTTTTTTTTAATGAAGAAGAATTCACATTTATTGCTGAACAAAAAAATTGAACATTTATTATATACTGTACAGTAGTTGTCATCACAAACCAGCACAATCTGCTGCACGAATCCCAGCGACCAGTTAGGTCCCACAGAGTGGGTCTTCTCCGGGTCCTGTCAACTAAACAATGTTGTTTGGCGGGACCCAGGGGAAGAGCCTTCTCTGTGGCGGCCCCGGCCCTCTGGAACCAACTCCCCCCAGAGATTAGAATTGCCCCCACCCTCCTTGCCTTTCGTAAGCTACTTAAAACCCACCTCTGCCATCAGGCATGGGGGGACTGAGATACTCTTTCCCCCTAGGCCTTTACAATTTTATGCATGGTATGTCTGAATGTATGTTTGGTTTTTACTTTAATGGGTTTTTAATTGTTTTTACTATTGGATTATTGTGTATACTGTTCTATTATTGTTGTGAGCCGCCCCGAGTCTCCGGAGAGGGGCGGCATACAAATCCAATAAATCAAATCAAATCAATAATCTGCTGCACGAATCCCAGCGACCAGTTAGGTCCCACAGAGTGGGTCTTCTCCGGGTCCTGTCAACTAAACAATGTCGCTTGGCAGGACCCAGGGGAAGAGCCTTCTCTGTGGCGGCCCCGGCCCTCTGGAACCAACTCCCCCCAGAGATTAGAATTGCCCCCACCCTCCTTGCCTTTTGTAAGCTTCTTAAAACCCACCTCTGCTGCCAGGCATGGGGGAACTGAGATACTCTTTCCCCCTTGGCCTTCAAAATTTTATGCATGGTATGTCTGTATGTATGTTTGGTTTTATAATAAGGGTTTTTAACTGTTTTAATATTGGATTGTTATATGCTGTTTTTATTACTGTTGTTAGCCGCCCCGAGTCTGCGGAGAGGGGCGGCATACAAATGCAATAAATTAAATAAATAAATAAATAAATAACCAGACAAACTGTGAATCCTATCAAGAATTTCTTACTACTACCGTACCATTATTTCCATGTACAACAATTATGCTGTCTTCAAATATATGTTATGTATGTTCTGTTCGGGAATGATGCGAAACGAAACGTCTCCTATGTCTTACTTTCGGGGGATGCCTTATATTAGGCAATTGTACGAAACCTTTCCTAGGTCTTACTTTCGGGGGTGACTTATTTTCGGGGAAACAGAATAGTTCAGCCCTTATACTCGAACCTATGGAACACGTGCCATAAGTGGCACATGGAGCCTTATCGATGGACATGAGAGCTCAAGTCCGGTACGCATGTATGTGCTAGCCAGTTAATTTTCAGGCCTTCTGGGGGGCCCTGGGAGTCGGGAAACCACCTGTTTCTAGCCTCTGGAGTCGGGTGGGGAAGGCCTGTTTTTTGCTCTCCCTAAGCTCCTGAGCCTTTCTAGGAGCCTCTGCCCCCCCCACAGGCCCTGCGAAGGCCAGAAAGGGTCCATTTCAATTCAATTCAATTCAATTTATTAGATTTGTATGCTCTCTACATGGGGCTACCTTTAAAAAGTGTTCGGAAACTTCAGATCGTGCAGAATGCAGCTGCGAGAGCTATCATGGGCTTTCCTAAATATGCCTATGTTACACCAACACTCCGCAGTCTGCATTGGTTGCCGATCAGTTTCCGGTCACAATTCAAAGTGTTGGTTATGACCTATAAAGCCCTTCACGGCACCAGACCAGAATATCTCCGGGACCGCCTTCTGCCGCACGAATCCCAGCGACCAGTTAGGTCTCACAGAGTCGGCCTTAGCCTGCTCCCGTCAAGTAAACAATGTCGTTTGGCGGGACCCGGGGGGAGAGCCTTCTCTGTGGCGGCCCCGACTCTTTGGAACCAACTCCCCCCACATATCAGAGTTGCCCCCACCCTCCTTGCCTTTTGTAAGCTCCTTAAAACCCACCTCTGTCGTCAGGCAAGGGGGAATTGAGACTTTCCCTTCCCTCTAGGCTTATAAAATTTATGCATGTTATATCAGTATGTATGATTGGTTTCTTAAATTGGGTATTTTTTTTAAATTAACTTAAATATTAGATTTGTTTACATTGTATTATTATTGTTGTTAGCCACCCGGAGTCTACGGAGAGGGGCGGCATACAAATCTGATTAATAAATAAATAAATAAATGCCACCCCTTTCCGTAGACTCGGGGCAGCTCACAGCAGTAATAACACAGTATATAAGAAATCTAATGATTAAAAATCACTAAAAACCCGTTATTAAAAGAAAACATACACACAAACATACCATGCATAAACTGTATAGGCCCGGGGGAGATGTCTCAGTTCCCCCATGCCGGGCGGCAAAGGTGGGTCTTAAGAAGTTTGCAAAAGACAAGGAGGGTGGGGGCAATTCTAATCTCTGGGGGGAGGCTGGTTCCAGAGGGTCGGGGCTGCCACAGAGAAGGCTCTTCTCCTGGGTCCCGCCAGACAACATTGTTTAGTCGACGGGGCCCGGAGAAGGCCAACTCTGTGGGACCTAACCGGTCGCTGGGATTCGTGCGGCAGAAGGCGGTCTCGGATAACAAGTTGGAAAACGGGCCATTTCTGGCCTCCAGAGGGTCTCCAGGGATGGTGGGGAAGGCTGTTTTCGCCCTCCGCAGTCTCCTACAATGGCTATGAAGCCTAGGGAGAATAAGAAACGGGCGTACCATTGCATGCCAGGAGCGGGCGGAGGGTTCATGTGTGCATGCGCATGGGGAAGTGCTCCCCTTGTTTTGGCATGCGAACTATAAAAGGTTTGCCATCACTGCCCTATAATGACATTTGGGTGGATGTGATCCTTTATATTTCTGCTCCACAGATCTAGACTGCAAGAATTCCGATGACCACAAGAGGTCAGTCAAGGGGCAGTTGTCTATCTCCTTTCTGCCATCTAGAGGTTGCTTTGAGTGGTTACATCCATACCTGATAGCCTAACTTCCAATAGGAGTCCAGTCCCAAGGAATCTCACATGGACTCTTGGTTGACTCTCTTGAAAACAGAAGAGCCTAATTAATTTATTTTGATTTATATCTGCAATGATGATACATCGTTTATTACAGAAAGCTGTCCTTTAAATTTATTTCCTTTCATGATTCATTTTCTTGGTTTTACACTTGAATTTTCCTTTGTAAAGCAAATATTGACAATTAATTTATTTTTTTAATTCCTGTGAATTGCTTTTAGATTTGTCCCCTTTTCGGGTTTTCCTTTTTTTCCCAAGAAAATATGAAACTCTGGTAAGCATTTATAGCAGCTGACAAAATAGAGTACAGTGGTTCCTCTACTTAGGAAATTAATTTGTTCCGTGACCAGGTTCTTAAGTAGAAAAGTTTGTAAGAAGAAGCAATTTTCCCCATTGGAATCAATGTAAAAGCAAACAATGCATGCGATTAGGGAAACCACAGGGAGGGTGGAGTCCCTGTTTCCTCCTGGGAGATTCCTAGAGAGGCCTCATGGAGGCTTCTCCCTGCCTTTTCAGGCCCTGTTTCCTCCCAGGAGATTCCTAGAGAGGCCCCATGGAGGCTTCTCCCTGCCTTTTCAGGCCCTGTTTCCTCCCAGGAGATTCCTAGAGAGGCCCCATGGAGGCTTCTCCCCGCCTTTTCAGGCCCTGTTTCCTCCCAGGAGATTCCTAGAATGGCCCCACGGAGGCTTCTCCCTGCCTTTTCAGGCCCTGTTTCCTCCCAGGAGATTCCTAGAGAGGCCCCACGGAGGCTTCTCCCTGCCTTTTCCGGCCCTGTTTCCTCCCGGGAGATTCCTAGAGCGGCCCCACGGAGGCTTCTCCCTGCCTTTTCCGGCCCTGTTTCCTCCCGGGAGATTCCTAGAGAGGCCCCACGGAGGCTTCTCCCCACCTTTTCCGGTTACAGTTTCAGAGACTTGGGTTTGTAAGTGGAAAACGGTTCTTGAGAAGAGGCAAAAAAATCTTGAACACCCGGTTCTTATCTAGAAAAGTTTGTAAGTAGAGGCGTTCTTAGGTAGAGGTACCACTGTAGTTAGTTCATGGACGTGACTCATAAAGGAGATGTTTTCATTTCTTTTCATAGTCCCTCATCCCTTTTTTTAAAGCCCAGGAATTGTTTAATTAAGGCATCAGCAAAGAAAGATGAGAAATTAATGAGGATTAAGTGTCTAGCTGGTATCTAAGACAAATGAGGGAAACAATGACCTAACAGGGGTTAGAGCTAGAAACTTGTTATCTCACTGCTTGCCAGGATAAATAGGAAGAGCTAGCTTGTTTAAGCAGCCACTCTCTCAGGTGTTAATTGAAAAATGTGGGTCAACCACAGGACATCCGATGCAAGCTAGAACTTGATGGGTTTAGAGCAGTACTGGGTTGCTACCAGTGCGTTAGCAGACTGCGCACCAGTAGCAGCCACCAGATTGCAAAATTTGCGCATGACCACTCCAGTGGCAGTCCTATGGGTGCCGCCATCTTTTTTCTTCAATTTTTTGTATTTTTTGCTTCGTGCGCATGATTCGCGTGTCCCCACGTGAGATTTCAGCACATTTTTCTTCCTGTGTGTGCACATGTGCATGCCTTCCAATTACCCCATCTAGCATGACTGGAGGAGGAATTCTGGGAGTTGAAGTCCACAAGTCTTAAAGCTGTCAGGCTTGAAGTTTGCAAAAAGTGTACATGGTTGTAAAAAGTAAACACGCTGGCATTGTATTAAATGATATACACTGCTCAAAAAAAATAAAGGGAACACTTAAATAACAGAATATAACTCCAAGTAAATTAACCTTCTGTGAAATCAAACTTTCCACTGAGGAAGCAATACTGACTGACAATCAATAAAACTATTCAACACCACAGACAACACATCTACTCTCCAAAAAGATCTCGACTTTGTCTCAGATTGGTCTAACACCTGGCAACTATCAACCAACAAATGCTCTACCCTCCATATCGGCAAAAAGAATCCAAACCTCATATACAAACTGAATAAACAAAATCTCACAGCCAACCCCCACTCAGTTAAAGACCTTGGAATACTAATATCAAATGACCTAAGTGCTAAAGCCCACTGCAACAATATCGCCAAAAAGGCTTCCAGAGTTGTTAACCTGATCCTACGCAGCTTCTGCTCTGGCAATCTCACACTACTCACCAGAGCCTACAAAACATTTGCCAGACCCATCCTTGAATACAGTTCATCTGTCTGGAACCCATACCACATCTCGGACATCAACACCCTAGAAAATGTCCAAAGATACTTCACCAGAAGAGCCCTTCACTCCTCCACTCGAAACAGAATGCCCTACGAAAGCAGACTATCAATCCTAAGCCTAGAAAGCTTAGAACTACGATGCCTAAAACACGATCTAAGTATTGCCCACAAAATCATATGCTGCAACGTCCTGCCCCGTCAATGACTACTTCAGCTTCAACCGCAACAACACAAGAGCACGCAACAGATTCAAACTTAATATTAATCGTTCCAAGCTTGACTGTAAAAAATATGACTTTAGCAATTGAGTTGTCGAAGCGTGGAACTCATTACCTGACTCAGTAGTGTCAACCCCTAACCCCCAACACTTCTCCCTTGGACTATCCACGATTGACCTCTCCAGGTTCCTAAGAGGTCAGTAAGGGGCGTACATAAGCGCACCAGTGTGCCTTTCGTCCCCTGTCCAATTTGTCTCCCCTTATCCCATATATCATATATCTTTTCTCCCTTTCATATATCTTCTCCTCTATTTTTATATATTTTCTTTATATGTAATACTTCATGTCTATTCTCCTCAATATGTATTGTGTATTGGACAAAATAAATAAATACAAATAAAAAATAAATAAATTTCACATGCTGTTGGGCACATTCAACTTTGTACAGAACAAAGCATTCAATGAGAATATTTCATTCATTCAGACCTAGGATGTGTTATTTGAGTGTTCTCTTTATTTTTTGAGCAGTGTATTAGTACACCATTTGGTTCAGAATACTGTACATTTTCCTTTTATTTCCATCTCTAAAATCTAGATGCGTCTTATACTCCGAAAAGTACGGTATTTCCAAGTCTATTTCTTAGTTTCTTCCTCTGATCATTAAAGTACTGGGGTCTCTTGGCTCTTTTGACTAATTGTTTCAATGGCAGCAATTTTTTCCCCACCATATCCTCCAGTATCATCCCCATATTTCATTACAGCATGCAGTGAATCTAAGAGGTTGCCATTTGTAAACCATGGTGGAATAATTTATGTGCTGGGCAATTAACCACAACCATAAATTAATTAGATCTGTGATTTACTGCCCCCAAACCCAGCCAGCTGTAGTTTATTTTACAAGTTGTGGCTTAGCTACGATCCATAACTAATTAATGATTCTCACCACTGTTCATATGCTTCAGAGGGTCCCAGCATCTGGTGTGCTTCCTATATGTTTGATTATAATTTTCATCATTCTCAACTACTGTGCTGCTGACTGCAGATAGTAATAGACGTTGCAGGGAATAAACCTCTGAATTAAATGCCTTTATACAGTCTCAATCTTGTTAGCAGGAAGCAAATAATAAATGGCAGCCAATTTAGCTTGGTTTATTTTAAATGCTTTCCCCTGGATGTGTATTTCATTTCATTTCATTAGTTACTTCAGTCATTAGCTGGCTGGCTTACAATTCTAGATTGATTTAAAGATGGGGGAAAAAATAACCAGGCAAATAAACAGTGCTTGTATTACATAATAGAATATTCCCATGCCAATGAATAATAAAAAATCCATGTAATCATAAACTATACAGGAGGAATCTTGCTCTTTTCCCCTCTCTCTCTCTCTCCCTCTCTCAAAAGTGTGCTGAAAAAAATTATAATCTATATGACTTGGTTTTAAGGTATCTGTTAGGTCGTAACAATGCACGGATGCTGTTCGGATCCGATTCGTTTTATTAGGAATCGGCAAGGAACGGTAACAAAATAAATAGAGCAAACAGATTTTATTTTTATTTGTTTGTTTTTATTTATTTATTTTGTCCAATACACAATGAGGGTTTTAGTGCATATATGTCTATGTACACATAGTAAAATACATGATGAAGGTTATAGAGGAGATACTCATGGTAAAATATATCTAAGAAATAATAGAAAAGAAGGTATAGTAATAGAACATATCAATGAAAGAATAGAAGAAGAGACATAGGAATAGAAGAAAGGTATAGGAGATATAAGAGAGCAATAGGACAGGGGACGGAAGGCACTCTAGTGCACTTGTACTCGCCCCTTACTGACCTCTTAGGAATCTGGATAGGTCAACCGTAGATAATCTAAGGGTAAAGTGTTGGGGGTTTGGGGATGACACTATGGAGTCCGGTGATGAGTTCCACGCTTCGACAACTCGGTTACTGAAGTCATATTTTTAACAGTCAAGTTTGGAGCGGTTAATATTAAGTTTAAATCTGTTGTGTGCTCTTGTGTTGTTGTGGTTGAAGTTGAAGTAGTCGCCGACAGGCAGGACATTGCAGCATATGATACAAAGTTAAGGCGAGAATGCCGGCTCGTGGCTGTACTGTCCTTTTTAAACTTTTCCCGCTAGAGGCGCAGCTTGACAGCCTCTTGATTTTCCCATGGTTTAGCCAATCCGCGGCCGGTATGCATATTAACTCATTTCCATAAACTATTTACATATCCTATTTACATACACAACAGAATCATTGGAGCCCCTTTTTTCAGGGCGTTAAAAAGTCAGGATGGTAGCTAGGATATTGCAACTGGGGTGCAGATACAAAGGGGCACAGCCAGGCAGGGGTTCCTACTTACCACCACTACCGGTGCTATGCGCACATAGCTCTGGCTGACCGATGGGCGCGTCCTGGCGAGATTTTGCTTCTGCGCATGCACAGGAAGCAAGATCTTGTGAGAGGACGTAACATTTTGGTGATTTTTTTGCTTCTGCGCATGCTCAGAAGCAAAGTCTCGCTGGGATGCCCGCTGCTCACCTGAGCTGCATACACATCGACGGTTTTACTACTGGTGCACAGTGTGGCCCTTATTGGCAAGAGCCCAATACTTGGTGCCGCCATTCTCTTGACTTTTCGGAGTGCCTGCAGACCCGGGTGGGCTACTGCCCGGATGGGGGGAACGCAGCGGGGTAGCAAAAATGGAGCTCCACCCCAGAGCACCCAATTTGCACTGAAAGATGTTGAAAGAAAATGCATAAGCCACGCCCACGGTGTGGTAGTAAACATTTTGGTAGCCCTTCACTGCCTGCAGATAACCCTGTTTTTCATATAAAAGCAACCTGTGAGCCTTGCAGGGTAAACTGTAGATAGGAATTACATATAGATCAGCTCATTCTACTTTATTGTAAAACTATAGAGATAGTCCTTAACTTATGACCACAATTGACCCCAACATTTCTGTTGTTAAGTAAGACATTCATTAAGCTGCATGTTATGACTTTTCCTGCCACAGTTGTTACATGAATCACTGCAGCTGTTAACTTAGTAATACAGTTAGAAACATAGAAAAATAGAAGACTGACGGCAGAAAAAAACTTCATGATCCATCTAGTCTGCCCTTATACTATTTTCTGTATTTTATCTTAGGATGGATATATGCGTAGTAAAATATATCAGAGAAGTGTGTGTGTGTGTGTGTGTGTGTGTGTGTTTGTTTGTTTGTTTATTAAATTTGTATGCCGCCCCTCTCCGCAGACTCGGGGCGGCTCACAACAGTAACAGAAAACAATATATAATACAAATTCAATAATTAGAAAGCTAAAAACCCATAATTTTAAAAAACATGCACACAACATATCATACATAAACAGTATAGGCTTGGGGAAGATATTTCAGTTCCCCCATGCCTGACAGCAGAGGTGGGTTTTAAGGAGTTTGCGGAAGGCAAGGAGGGTGGGGGCAGTTCTAATCTCTGGGGGGAGCTGGTTCCAGAAGGTCGGGGCCGCCACAGAGAAGGCTCTTCTTTGCCAATCAGTTTAAAGCTCTGTTGGGAGAATTGGCGCTAGATTTATGGTTGGGGGTCGCCACAACATGAGGAAGTGTATTAAGGGGTCACAGCTTTAGAAAGGTTGAGAACCACTGTTCTAGAGTGTTTATGTCAGAAATGCGGTGTGGGTTCCAGACAGATGAGCTGTATTCAAGAATTGGTCTGGTGAAAGTTTTGTATGCTCTGGTTAGTAGTGTGAGATTACCGGAGCAGAAGCTACATAGGATTAGGTTACCAACTCTTGAAGCCTTTTTGGCGATGTTATTGCAGTGGGCTTTGGCACTTAGGTCATTTGACATGAGTGTTCCAAGGTCTTTTATGGAGTGATGGTTGTCTGCAAGGTCTTGTTTATTCAGCTTGTATTTGGCGTTCTGGTTCTTTTTGCCAATGTGTAGGACAGAACATTTTTTGGTTGAGATTCGGAGTTGCCAACGTATTCTGTAAACCTTGATTAAGCAAACTTAATGTCCCACGGTGCAAAGCGTGAAGCCCATCAGGCAGTGATTTTATACAGTACCTTTGCAAGAGGAGTGGAAGTGGGACGGATGTGTGGTTTTTCAGCGGGTGACGAAAATGCCCATGTCTGCTGTTTACTCACTGCGACACGCTTGAGCAATTGTAGCTGAGGTTCTCCACCCATTTCTGAGTTGTTGAAAACAGTACATGATATTATCTCTCCGTACTGCTGATCCTCCTCCTGCCCCTGTTCTTTCTCTCCCTATTTTATTTATTTACTTACTTACTTACTTACTTACTTACTTACTTACTTACTTACTTACTTATTTATTGGATTTGTATGCCGCCCCTCTCCGTAGACTCGGGGCGGCTAACAACAATGATAAAAAACAACATGTAACAATCCAATTAATAAAACAACTAAAAACCCTTATTATAAAACCAAACATACACACAAACATACCATGCATAACTTGTAATGGCCTAGGGGGAAGAGCTATCTTAATTCCCCCTTGCCTGGCAGCATAAGTGAGTCTTGAGTAGTTTACGAATAACAGGGAGGGTGGGGGCAGTTCTAATCTCCGGGAGGAGTTGGTTCCAGAGGGCCGGGGCCACCACAGAGAAGGCTCTTCCCCTGGGGCCCGCCAAATGACATTGTTTAGTCGACGGGACCCGGAGAAGGCCAACTCTGTGGGATCTTATCAGTCGCTGGGATTCGTGCGGTAGCAGGCGGTCCCGGAGGTACTCTGGTCCAATGCCATGTAGGGCTTTAAAGGTCATGACCAACACTTTGAATTGTGACCGGAAACTGATCGGCAGCCAATGCAGGCCACGGAATGTTGAAGAAACGTGGGCGAATCTTGGAAGCCCCACGATGGCTCTCGTGGCTGCGTTCTGCACGATCTGAAGTTTCCGAACACTCTTCAAAGGTAGCCCCATGTAGAGAGTGTTGCAGTAATCGAACCTCGAGGTGATGAGGGCATGAGTGACTGTGAGCAATGACTCCCTGTCCAAATAGGGCCACAACTGGTGCACCAGGCGAACCTGGGGCTCCACCCCTAACCACTATAAACCAGGGGTGGGCTACTGCCCGGCCGGGGGGACAAAAATGGGGGTCCACCCCAGAATACCCAATTTGCACTGAAATATGTTGGAAGAAAACGCATAAGCCATGACCACAGTGTGATAGTAAAAATTTTGGTATCCCTTCATTGTTATAAACACCTGATCTTAAAAAAAACCAAACCCATAGAATCATAGTGCTGGAAGAGACCTTGAAGGTCTTCTAGTCCAACCCAGTTATCTTCACTCAGTTATCTAGGGATTTCTGGGAGTTGATGTCCACCCATCTTAATGTGACCAAGATTGAGAATCATTGATGACATGCAATGTTCCCTCTAATTTTTTTTCGGTGTGGGTAGAAAAGTATAGTGTCTGAGCGGCAGTCCCTTTGGGACTGGGCGGCAAACAAGAATGAATGAACGAACGAACGAACGAACGAACAAACAAACAAACAAACAAACAAACAAACAAACAAACAAACAAACAAACAAACAAACACAAATAGGAAAAAAACCCTTCTTTTTTATTAAAATAAATTAATAATAAAACAAAACCAAAATCGATTACTATTAAAACTAAAACAACCAGCAAAACCAAAAACACAACTATTAATAAATCCATGCTTAAAAATCTTCATTTCTTAAATATTTATCATAGTATTATAGTACAGTATTCTAGTAATACTATGAAAATCTGAACACCAATGCATCAATTAATATAGTTCCATAAATTATACTTTTCTATAATTTCATTCAATATTTCCAAGCTCAATTAATTTTCAGGCACTTAGCATTTACTATTACTGTATTAACTTTCATCAATCTTCTACATTTCGAAGTACAGTATATTTTAAATTCATAATGCAAACTCATAAAATCATACAGTACATATCATAAACACCTTATTTATCATACATGTTTGTCCATTTGACCATAGCAATAGCAATAGCACTTAGACCAGTGTTTCTCAACCTTGGCAACTTGAAGATATCTGGACTTCAATTCCCAGAATTTCCCAGCCAGCATTTGCTGACTGGGGAATTCTGGGAGTTGAAGTCCAAATATCTTCAAGTTGCCAAGGTTGGGAAACACTGACTTAGACTACTTAGACACTTCACCAAGGCAGCCTTCGTCGGCGCCATCTTGAATCAGAAGATAATCAGAACTGCAGAAAAAACAATTGCTGCCAACCTGTCTTCCTTTGAGGGCCTTTATACTGCATGAGTCAAAAAAAGAGGGCGGTGAAAATATTTACTGACCCCTCGCATCCTGGACACAAACTCTTTCAACTCTTACCCTCAAAACATCGCTACAGAGCACTGCACACCAAGACAACTATTAGAACAACTAAATCTTGTTCTAATAGTTCTTTTGCAATGTTTCTTGAAAATAAAATTAATTTCATTATGAATTCTACTGGCTTTGGGTTTGGTACTTGCTTCCCAGAAAGTCTACCTATAATAATTTTTGAGATTACTGCAGTATTTATTTATTTAGAGAGGGGTCCCCAACCCCTCGGTCTGTGGATTGGCACTGGTTTGCGGCATGCCAGCAACTAGTCTACGCAAATAAGCGAAGTGTTAAGATATTCATGAACTGGGAAAACCATGTTAACAAGGTCAGCCAACGAATAGGCATAGCAACTAAATCAGCCAATGAGAACTAAACACTTCTAAGTCTGTGCAGAGAATCGAAACTAACATTAAGTTTAAGGCTGGGGGTGGCTCACTCTCCACTCTGAACTCTCTGTGCTGTGTCTGCTCTGCTGAAATGAAACTAACTCTCCTGCTTGTGTTTACTTGTAACTACATTGAAGAAGAATTCTGCTCATGGTAATGTCAATTCACCTGTTCCTATGTTTATAAAGAAGTTAATTAATCCAGCTAAATCAGTTATCTGTGTGTGCTTCTGGTTTTGATTTTTGCAATAAATTCCCCAAAGATTGGGGGAGCCGCTGACTTAGAGTATTTATTTATTTATTTATTATTTTATTTATTCATTTGTCCGATACACAAATACTGTATATGGTACTTTGCTCAACAGTAGTAACTGTAAGAGGGATTTTGGAGTCCTAGTGAGCCAGCAGTGTGCAGCAGCTGCCAAAAAAGCCAACACAGTTCTAGGCTGCATTAACAGAGGGATAGAATGAAGATCACGCAAAATGTTAATACCACTTTATAAGGCCTTAGTAAGGCCACACTTGGAATACTGCATTCTGTTTTGGTTGCCATGATGTAAAAAGGATGTTGAGACTCTATGAAGAATCCAGAGAAGAACAACAAAGATGATTAGGAGACTGGAGGCTAAAACATATGAAGAACAGTTGCAGGAACTGGGCATGGCTAGTTTAATGAAAAGAAGGACCAGGGGCTGCCACAAAGAAGAAGGAGTCAGGCTATTCTCCAAAGCACCTGAGGGTAGAACAAGAAGCAATGGGTGGAAGCTGAACAAGGAGAGCAGCAACTTAGAACTAAGGAGAAACTTCCTGATAGTTAGAACAATTAATCAGTGGAACAGCTGGCCTCCAGAAGTTTTGAAGGCTCCAACACTGGAAATTTTAAAGAAAATGTTGTATAACCATTTGTCTGAAATAGTGTAGGGTTTCCTGCCTAAGCAGGGGGTTGGACTAGAAGTCCTCCAAGGTCCCTTCCAACTCTATTATTCCAAAAAAGCAATGATTTGTCTCGCAACTCTAGCAAAAAGGTAATAAAATGAGGCACAACTTACTTAACAACTGCCTCATTCAGCAACATAAATTTTGGGCTCAGTTGACGCTGTAAGTGAAAGACTACCTCTAAATCTGCAATAAAATAGTCATGATGTAACTCAGGTATAGTTGCATAATGATCGTCTTTGTTCAGTTGCTTTATTGGTCTGTACACATATAGCCTTCCATACCAATAAAATGCAGCATACCAAATACATATTCCCAATCCCTGCTTGGATGCATTTTCAAAGAGAAACTTGATGCAATTCTTAATGATATGTCAGTTATGAAAAATCAGGCCCACACATGAAGAACCAATTAAACTGATTCATTGCTAATCATATCTCTGCCCCGACTTTTTTTCAACTAACAGTTAGCTCCTGCCTGGAGTTAATTTATTTATTATTAGAGTTGAAAGGGACCTTACAGGTCATCAAGTTCAACCCCCTGCCTGAGCAGGAAATCCTACATCACCCCAGCCAAATGGCAGTCCAATCTCCTCTTGAAAGTGTCCAAAGTTGGGGAGTCCACAACCTCCGCTGGCAGGCCGTTCCACTGGTTGATCGCTCTCACTGTCAGGAAATTCTTTCTTATCTCCAGGTTGAATCTTTCCTTGGTCAGTTTCCAACCGTTGTTCCTCGTCCTGCCCTCTGGTGCCCTGGAAAACAGTGTGTCCCCCTCCTCTCTGTGGCAACCCCTCAAGTACCTGTATACAGCTATCATGTCCCCCCTAGCCCTTCTTTTTACTAGACTATCCATGCCCAGTTACAGCAACCTTTCCTCGTATGACCTGGTCTCTAGTCCCTTTATCATTTTTGTTGCTCTTTTCTGCACCCTCTCTAGAGTCTCTATATCTTTTTTGAAGTGTGCTGACCAGGGCCTTATAGAGTGGTATTATTACCTCTCTGGTCTTGGAGTGTATCCCCCAGTTCATGCAGCTTAGGATTGTGTTGGCTTTTTTAGCCGCTGCTGCACATTGCTGGCCCATTTTTAGCTGGTTATCCACTAAGACTCCAAGATCCCTTTCAAAGTCACTCATGGTGAGTGTGGTTTCGCCTAATTTGTATGCATGTTTTGGGTTTTGAATTCAAGAGAGGTTGGACTTGGGTTGCGAGCATTGCGGTAGGTGGCGGCCACAATTTGCCCGCGACCGCTCCAGTGCCAGTCCTATGGGCGCCACCATCTTTTTTCTTCAATTATTTTTATTTTTTTTTTGCTTCGTGTGCATGTGCAGAAGCAACATTTCAGGAGGGGACACGTGCACGAGAGAGATTTCAGCATGCGCGGAAGCAAAAATTCAGTAAAATATCGCATGCGTGTGAACCCTCGCAAGATTTTAGCACATTCCTGCTTTTTGTGCATGTATGGAAGCAAAAACATATTGGGGTGCGCACAGTGATGGGCTCCTACGGGAACGGTCATGAATGCAGTTCCGGTAGCAAAATTTGGAGCTCCACCCCAGAGCACCCAATTTGCACTGAAAGATGTTGAAACAAAATGCATAAGCCACGCCCACAGTGTTGGTAGCCCATCACTGGGTGCGCACACGCATGCGTGCATAGTGCACACGCATGCGTGCAAGACCACCAAAGCTGCGTGCGGCCAGTAATAGCAATCCGCCTTTGGTCTGTTTGTCACTACGTAGGGATTCTAGGCTGATTTCTGTTTTAACTGCCTGGGGAGGATGAAAACAGCTTCCCCTGCCTCCTGGAAGTTGCATTTTCCAACATCTGGTGGGCCTAGTAGGCTCATGTTTTGCCCTCCCCAGGCTCCAAAGGTTTCCCTGGAGGCGGTGAAGGGTAAAAACACCCTCCTCCATCCCCCTGGAGGCTCTCGGGAAGCCAAAAATGCTCTCCCAGAGTCTCCTGTATGAACCAAAAATCAGCTGGCCAGATTGGAGCTGAGCTAGAGCAACAGCTCGTGTGCCAGCAGATATGGCTCCGCATGCCACTTGTGGCAACCCGTGCCATAGCTTCGCCATCACTGCCCTATACCATCCTCCACTTCGAACTCTCTGAATAATCAAAATGGTTTTGATTCTTCTGCCAGGAGCTTCCACGGCGAGATGTCCTGGATGCATCAGCTTTCATCCTGGTGGATTCGTCTTCATCGGCCACCGCAGCCACGCTGAAGCGTCCCACGAGTCTCAGCCGCCACGCCAGTGCAGCAGGGTTCCCTCTGTCCCCTGCTATTCCCAGAGGTCTGGCCAAATCTCACAAGCCCCACAGTGCCTACAGTCCCTGTGAAATCAGCGAAGGGAGCCTAGCAGAAGCGGAGGACATTTCACAACTGCTCGCTGACGTGGCTTGCTTTGCAGAGCGCCTGGAGAAGCTGAAGGATGTTGTATTGCAGGAGGGTGAGTAATATTGCACGCGCATGTACAATAACCGTGAGTTAGGGACTGAACTCATGACTTGACACTCCATGAGGGTCTGAGAGCAGCTGCTATAACTTTAAGTTAATTTGCATTTTACTTTTCCCCCTCCAATGCATACATTTTATTTATTATTTATTTATTTATTTAATTTATTTATTGGATTTGTATGCCGCCCCTCTCCGGAGACTCGGGGCGGCTAACAGCAATAATAAAACAGCATATAATAATAATCCAAAACTAAAAACAGTTAAAAACCCATTATTATAAAAACTAAACATACATATAGACATACCATGCATAAAATGGTAAAGGCCTAGGGGGAAAGAGTATCTCAATTCCCCCATGCCTGGCGGCAGAGGTGGGTTTTAAGCAACTTACGAAAGGCAAGGAGGGTGGGGGCAATTCTAATCTCTGGGGGGAGTTGGTTCCAGAGGGCCGGGGCCACCACAGAGAAAGCTCTTCCCCTGGGTCCCACCAAGCGACATTGTTTAGTTGCTAATGCACCCAACGGCCTTGTCCAAATTGGTGTCTCTCAGAATTTTTCTGCCAGAGTTCCCAACGTTCGCAACAGAAAGTAGTAGTAGTAGTAGTAGTAGTAGTAGTAGTAGTAGTAGTAGTAATAATAATAATAATAATAATAATAATAATAAAAATATTAGATTTGTATGCTGCCCCTCTCCGGAGAGATATAAAATAAATATTTTTATTTTTCAATTTCTATTTATTTATTTTATTTATTTTGTCAAGCACGTATTAGTAGTATATAAAGAAATAGCACTGTTTATATACGTGATATTGGTACTAATAAGAGGGAAACGTTAGGATGGGGGATGGAAGGCACTCTTGTGCACTTATGTACGCCCCTTACTGACCCCTTAGGAATCGGGTGAGGTCAACAGTGGATAGTCTAAGGGTAAAGTTTTGGGGGTTTGTGATGAAACGACAGAGTCAGGTAGTGAGTTCCATGCATTAACAACTCAGTTTTTGAAGTCATATTTTCTACAGTCGAGTTTGGAGAGGTTTACGTGGAGTGTATTTGTTTGTATCCAGCCTTTATTGTTTTTGAATGTACCCAAATACAGTGTTCCCTCGATTTTCACAGGTTTGAACTTCGCGAAAAGTCTATACCACGGTTTTTCAAAAATATTAATTAAAAAATACTTTGCGGTTTTTTCGCCTATAGCATGGTTTTTCCCACCCGATGATATCATATGTGATCGCCAAACTTTCGTCCACCTTTAATAAATGTTTTTTTAATAAACTTTAATAAATAAACATGGTGAGTAATGATCTAAATGGTTGCTAAGGGAATGGGAAATTGTAATTTAGGGGTTTAAAGTGTTAAGGGAAGGCTTGTGATACTGTTCATAGCCAAAAATAGTGTATTTACTTCCGCATCTCTACTTCGCGGAAATTCGACTTTCGCGGGTGGTCTCGGAACGCATCCCCTGCGAAAATCGAGGGAACACTGTACTTCCTATTTTCCCCACAACAATAACTCTATGAGGTGAATTGGCTGAGAGAAAGAGTGATTGGCCCAGAGTCTCCTGGCAATAGGCCCAAAACTGGCTTTCATGCCTAAATTGGGATTAGCACTCCCAGTCTCCTGATGATGGGCCTAAAATCACTCAGCTGCTTCCAGGCCTAAGGCAGGATTAGAACTCATATTCTCCTGCCTTCTAGCTTGGTGCCTTAATCCCTTAGCAATATTGGCTCCCGTGAAGGGTGTCGGGTTAGAGAAACCTAATCCATAATGATAAAACACTGTGAAAAGTAACCATAATGTAAATTGGATTGCAGTAGTTAGGGGGGGAAACTCTTGAGGTTCTCAATGGTTTTCCTGCAACACAAAGGGGTCCTGAAACCAAAATGTTTGGCAACCGCTGGAGTAAACCATGATTAAATTTATTTTATTTATTTTTATTTATTATTTTATTTTATTTTATTTATTTTATTTTATTTTATTTATTTTATTTTATTTATTTTATTTTATTTATTTTATTTATTTTATTTTATTTTATTTTATTTTATTTTATTATTTTATTTTATTTTATTTTATTTTATTTTATTTTATTTTATCCAAAAACACAATAATACACAACGAAGGTTATAGAGCAGTGTTTCCCAACCTTGGCGACTTGAAGATATTTGGACTTCAACTCCCAGAATTCCCCAGCCAGCGAGTTGAAGTCCAGATATCTTCAAGTCGCCAAGGTTGGGAACCACTGTTATAGAGGATACACTCAAAGTAAAATATATAACAGAAAGAACAGAACAGAAAATATAGGAATAGGATATATCAGTGAGGGAATAGAAGAAAAGTTAGAGGGATAGAAGAGAAGATATATGAGATTTAAAGAAAATTGTAATGCACTGACATGCTTCAATTGTACAAAGATTGGGGGGGGGATGTTTCTTCAACCCAAGATATTTTGCGATGGTGGTGGCGGCAGTGGTGGGTTCTGAATTATTTTGCCATCAGTTTGTGTGCAAGCATGCCACTTCTGCACATGCGCAGCAGCATCCTGGGTGGGTGCAACTTACCACTGGGTGGTGGGATTAAGTTTAAATTTAAGTTTATTGAATTTATATGCCGGCCTTCTCCGAGGACTCGGGGTGGCTTACAGAACATAAAAAAGAAAATATATAACAAAATCCAAATAATTAAAATTCAGTTACAACTAAAAAACTAAGGAACCAATTAAAATACACACATAACCATTCAGTCCTTCAGGACTGGGCGACATAGAAGTCAAATAAATAAATAAATCAACAAACATACTATACATTCATCAGCCAGGGAGGAGAATCTAATAACCCCAAGCTTAGCAGCACAGATGAGTCTTAAGACTCTTATGGAAGGCGAGGAGGGTGGGGGCAGTATGAATCTCCAGGGGGAGCTGATTCCAGAGGGCCGGGGGCCCCACAGAGAAGGCTCTTCCCCTAGGGCCCGCCAAATGACATTGTCTAGTTATTAGAAATTAATAGCAGACTGTAAAGACGGAAATTATTGAAAATTTAATGCATGCATCATATTCTGTCCAAAATTGAGAATTTAAGCAAGCATGCATAAGGAGATATTTCTATATTATTATTATTATTATTATTATTATTATTATTATTATTATTATTATTTATTGGATTTGTATGCCGCCCCTCTCTGCAGTCTCGGGGCGGCTAACAACAGCAATAAAACATTATATAACAAAATCCAATACTAAAAACAGTTAAAACCCATTATATAAAAACCAATCTTACATACAGACATACCATGCATAAAATTGTAAAGGCCTAGGGGGAAGTGTACCTCAGTTCCCCCATGCCTGGCGGCAGAGGTGGGTTTTAAGCAGCTTTCGAAAGGCAAGGAGGGTGGGGGAAATTCTAATCTCTGAGGGGAGTTGGTTCCAGAGGGCCGGGGCCACCACAGAAAAGGCTCTTCCTCTGGGTCCCGCCAAGCGACATTGTTTGGTTGACGGGACCCAGAGAAGACCCACTCTGTGGGACCTAACTGGTTGCTGGGATTCGTGCATCAGAAGGTGGTCCCTGAGATAATCTGGTCCGGTGCCAGATGGTTATTATAGACCTATCTATAATAATTGCAATAACTTGGCAATTATTCTGCAAATATCCTCACTTTGCAAGTGGCAGTTAAAAAGTTTTCCCCTTGCCCTAACCTATTTCTAAGGCACTTGTAGTAGCGCGCAAGACTTTACACTCTGTTTTTGCAAGCAGTCTTAATTCATTGAGTGCAGAGCACCCACCTTATAAAAATTCTGCCTTTCCTATCCGAGAAAAGCCTTTATGATGGATGACATCAGCTGATTTCACAATGGTTTGTTTAGCCACGCTCCCAAATCAGTTGACATGTCAAAGCAGGCAGAAGGATGGGAAAATGCCATTTCCTGCCTTTTCTGCCTTTTCATTTGTCTGCCTTTCCTGTTTACGGGACCCTGTGACAGCTGGCAGCGCCCTGATAAATCTTCCATGGGTGCACAAGCCCCAAGGCTTGGGTTATTCTGTCCTTCTCTCCTTAGACTTCTAGGCTGAAAGGATAGCCAAACGCTGCCAAAGAGAAGGGGGTGGTGAGGATTAGGCTAATTAAATTAACCATGCCAACCATATTGTAGAAACCAGCTGTAGGCCTTAGTCTAATACTCATTTACCCAGTTTTGGGTGCTTCAAACCACCTTTTTTGCATTCAACTCAAACATACACTTCCTCAGAATTGTACGGATGGGGGAGTGCAAAATACTTTTGTAAGTTTAAAAGCAGAAGCAGGATGTGCCATAGGACCCTCCCCTCCTTAACCTACCATGCACGGTGGACTCTTTTAAAATTGCATTTTTAAAAATATGTTTCATTTCTTACAATGAGGATGGAGGGAGGGAGGGAGGGAGGGAAGGGAGGAGGAAGGAAGGAAGGAAGGAAGGGAGTGTAAGAGAGAGGTGTAAGAGAGAGAGAGAAAAAGCAAGGAAGGGAGGAAAGAAGGATGCAAGGAAGGAAGGAAGAGAGTGTAAGAGAGAGAGAGGAAGGAAGGAAGGAACCACAACAACACACGAGCACACAACAGATACAAACTTAAAGTGAACCACTCCAAACTCGACTGCAGGAAATACGACTTTAGTACCCAAGTAGTTAATGCATGGAACTCACTACCAGACTCTGTAGTATCATCACCTAACCCCAAAGACTTTACCCTTAGATTATCCACTGTTGACCTCTCCCGATTCCTAAGAGGTCAGTAAGGGGCGTGCATAATTGCACCAGAGTGCCATCCGGCCCCTGTCCTAATGTTTCTCTTTTACTGGTATCATGTATATAAACATTGTTATATCTTTGTATACTCCCAATATATACTTGACAAAATAAATACATAAAAATAAATTATTGTTGTTGTTGTTGTTGTTGTTGTTGTTGTTGTTGTTGTTGTTATTATTATTATTATTATTATTATTATTATTATTATTATTATTTACATTTGTATGCCGCCCTCCTCTGAAAACTCGGACCGGCTCACAGAATAAATAGAGAAACAAAGTGTACCAAACAAATCTAATACATTAAAAAAAAACCTACAGCTAAAAACCCTATGTATTACTCCATCAGACAATCCAATCACACCATGCATCACATTTATTGGTCATGGGGTAAGATCTAATTGCCCCAGGCCTGGCGATATAGATGAGTTTTTAAACTCTTGTGGAAGGCAAGGAGGGTGGGGGTAGTACGAATCTCTGGGGGAGCTGATTCAGAGGGCCGGGGGCCCCACAGAGAAGGCTCTTCCCCAAGGCCCTGCCAAATGACATTGTCTAGTTGACGGGACCTGGAGAAGGCTGACTCTGTGGGACCTAACTGGCCCCTGGCATTTATGTGGCAGAAGGCGGTCCCGTAAGTAATCTGGTCCGATGCCATGTAGGGCTTTGTAGGTCATTACCAACAAAGTTATTTAGCAAATAAACCAGAGTCTCACAATTCCCACCCACCTCAGCCTATAAGGCGACCATCAGAACATTGTGGGATGTTTAATCCAAAATATTGGGTAGAAACTAAAGTAAAAGTAAAGGTAATCCTCAGCTCAGGGGTGGATTCCTCCCAATTCGGACTGGATGGTAGCTACCTGCTGGTGATGTCACGAATCCGATTTGGTGGTGGTAGCGGCCATCAAAACTTTGAATCTGGGTCATAAGTACTTTTTGAGGGTGTGTCATAACTCCAAGCAGTCACTAAGCAACCAGTCATAAGTAGAGGACCACCAGTACAGTACTATGTTTATTAAAAACATAAATATTTATTTGTTTGTTTGTTTATCTATCTATCTATCTATCTATCTATCTATCTACAATATCTATCTACAATATCTATCTATCTATCTATCTATCTATCTATCTATCTATCTATCTATCTATCTACAATATCTATCTACAATATCTATCTATCTATCTATCTATCTATCTACAATATCTTTCTACAATACCTATCTATCTATCTATCTATCTATCTATCTATCTATCTATCTATCTACAATATCTATCTATCTATCTACAATATCTATCTATCTATCTACAATATCTATCTATCTATCTATCTATCTACAATATCTATCTATCTATCTATCTACCTACAGTATCTATCTATCTATCTATCTATCTATCTATCTATCTATCTATCTATCTACAATATCTATCTATCTATCTATCTATCTATCTATCTATCTATCTATCTATCTATTTTGACCTCTATGCCGCCCAATTCCGAAGGACTCAGGGCGGCTTACCACAGTGTAAATTACATGTAACAATAACAATAAAAAGAAGTTCAGAAAAACTAATAATAATAATAATAATAATAATAATAATAATAATAATAATTTATTAGATTTGTATGCTGCCCCTCTCCGAAGACTCGGGGCGGCTCACAACAGTAATAAACAATATGAACAAATCCAATACTTAAAACACTATCTAAGAACCTTATCATTAAATTTAACCACACAACCCAGTCATACCATACATAAACCTTATTAGCAGGGGGATGTATGCCTGGCGACATAGGTGGGTTTTCAGCAATTTACGAAAGGTGAGGAGGGGGGGCAGTTCTAATCTCCAGGGGGAGCTGAATCCAGAGGGCTGGGGCCGCCACAGAGAAGGCTCTTCCCTTGGGTCCCGCCAGACGACATTGTTTAGTCGACGGGACCTGGAGAAGGCCAACTCTGTGGGACCTAATCGGCCGCTGGGATTTGTGTGGCAGAAGACGGTCCCAAAGGTCTTCTGGTCCGATGCCATCTACAATTAAATTGTACATGGCATTACAATTAAAACTCAAAAACAGTTCAGCAACAAACATACTAGTCATTCATACCAATTCATACACATGGACAAGCTAGTGGTTGATTTAGGGGCCCCAGGCCTGCCCGCATAGCCAGGTCTTCGTGGCCTTATGAAAAGCCAGCAGGGTGGGGGCCATACAGACCTCAGGGGGGAGTTGATTCCATAAAGTCAGGGCAGCAACAGAGAAGGCCCTCCCTCGCGGTCCCACCAACCTGCATTGTTTAGCTGATGGGACCTGGAGGAGGCTAAATCTGTGTGCTCTTAATTGGTCTCTGGGGAGGGGGTGGTGGCAGGCGATGGTCCTATATAGGCCATATAGGGCTTTATAGGTAATAGCCAACGGAATAAAACCAAAGAATAAAAATCCTTTAAAAAAAAAAGAATTAAATCTAGAAGGCTACCAAGAACCAATGCAATTCTCCCTGCTAGTATTACAGGGGTTATCCAGAAAGTAAGGTTACAAGCCACGTAGCTCCCGTGGGGAATGTTCGCAGGGGAGGTTGGTATTGCTATCATGTAGCGGGAAGCTAGCGGAAGAGAACGAGCAGTGCCAGTGGTCAGTAGATCATCGATTGGCGTTGTGGTGAAGGATAGAGATGAGCGTCCTCATTCCGTTTCCCTCCAAGTGCGAAGTGTGCACTGTAATACGCTACCTGAATGCTAAGGCGCAGAGGTCCCCAAACTTGGCCACTTTAAGAGTTGTGGACTTCAACTCCCAGAATTCTCCACCCAGAGAATTCTGGGAGTTGAAGTCCACAACTCTTAAAGTGGCCAAGTTTGGGGACCCTTGGCTAAGGGCGTGAACGCTCCAGCGATGGGTCCCAAGATGCTTATTGAAGCGCACAAAATCGACAGAGTCAGTGCCGCCCGAGAATTTCTTGACCATTTTGAGATTGAAGGTGAGGCTTTTCTCAACTGTATAGCGACAGGAGATGAAACTTGGGCTTATCACCATACTCCAGAGAGCAAACGTCAATCAATGCAGTGGCGCCATACCCATTCTCCTCCAGCCAAGAAATTCAAAACTCAGCCATCGGCGAGAAAAATCTTGGGCAGCCATCGCGCACAAATATTGGGCACCCATCGCTGCAGCATTTGTGCCCTTAATATTCAGGTAGCATATTACAATGTGACTTTCCACTTGGAGAGAAACGGAATGAGGATGCTCATGTCTAGAACAGCTTACATCCTTATATCAATTGCCTTTTGCAATTGACTGATGGAGGTTTTGTCAACGCCGATGGTGTTCAAGGGGTGCTCCAGATTTTTGAGATTGCAACCAAGGCACCTACGATTATTGGCACTATCTTGGCTTCCTTTTGCCATAGTTGTTCTGCTTCTATTTATTTTATTTATTTTATTTATTTTATTTATTTTATTTATTTTATTTATTTTATTTATTTTATTTATTTTATTTATTTTATTTATTTTATTTATTCATTCATTCATTCATTCATTCATTCATTCATTCGATTTTTATGCCGCCCTTCTCCTTGGACTCAGGGCAGCTTACTTCTGCTCTGGCAATCTCACACAACTTACCAGAGCTTACAACACTTTTGCCAGACCCATCCTCGAATACAGCTCATCTGTTTGGAACCCATATCGCATCTCAGACATTAACACCCTTGCAAATGTCCAAAGATACTTCACCAGAAGAGCCCTTCACTCCTCCACTCGAAACAGAATACCCTATGAGACTAGACTTTCAATCCTGGGCCTAGAAAGTTTAGAACTAAGACGCCTTAAACAAGATCTAAGTATTGCCCACAAGATCATAGGCTGCAACGTCCTGCCTGTCGGCAACTACTTCAACTTCAACCACAACAACACAACAGATTTAAACTTAATATTAACCGCTCCAAACTTGACTGTAAAAAATATGACTTCAGTAACCGAGTTGTCGAAGCGTGGAACTCATTACCGGACTCCATAGTGTCATCCCCAAACCCCCAACACTTTACCCTTAGATTATCTACGGTTGACCTATCCAGATTCCTAAGAGGGCAGTAAGGGGCGAGTACAAGTGCACTAGAATGCCTTCCGTCCCCTGTCCTATTGCTCTCTTATATCTCCTATATCTTTCTTCTATTCCTATGTCTCTTCTTCTATTCTTTCATTGATATGTTCTATTACTATATCTTCTTTTCCATTCTTTCTTAGATATATTTTACCATGAGTATCTCCTCTATAACCTTCATCATGTATTTTACTATGTGTACATAGACATATATGCACTAAAACCCTCATTGTGTATTGGACAAAATAAATAAATAAAAACAAATAAATAAAAATAAAATCTGTTTGCTCTATTTATTTTGTTACCGTTCCTTGCCGATTCCTAATAAAACGAATCGGATCCGAACAGCGTCCGTGCATTGTTACGACCTTCCGTCCCCTGTCCTATTGCTCTCCTATATCTCCTATACCTTTCTTCTATTCCTATATCTCTTCTTCTATTCTTTCATTGATATGTTCTATTACTATATCTTCTTTTCTATTCTTTCTTAGATATATTTTACTATGAGTATCTCCTCTATAACCTTCATCATGTATTTTCCTATGTGTGTGTGTGTGTGTGTGTGTGTGTGTGTGTATATATATATATATATATATATATATATATATATACACACACACACACACACACACATACATATATATATGTAGATTGTTCTGAGTTCGGGTTTTGCCCTGTGTAATATTTTGCATGTCTATGCGACGTTTCAGTGAAATCACATTCACCATCATCAGGCTGAAGTTCCAAGCTTCGTGTTGTTGTAAAACATAATCATAATCATAAAAAACATAAAACATAATCACCCAATCTATTTGCTACATTCAAACCAAATCTCCACCCCCACACTATATACTAGGAAGAAATGACAGTTGCAAACATTCCATTTTACAACAACACGAAGCTTGGAACTTCAGCCTGATGATGGTGAATGTGATTTCACCGAAACGTCGCATAGACATGCAAAATATTACACAGGGCAAAACCCGAACTCAGAACAATCTACATACATATACCCGTGAAAACCGGGTCCTCATTTTACCCACTTCGGAAGGATGGAAGGCTGAGTCAACCTTGAGCCAGTGATGAGATTTGAACCGCTGACCTGCAGATCTACAAGTCAGCTTCATTGGCCTGCAGTACAGCACTCTACCTGCTGCGCCACCCCGGCTCATACATATTTGTAGGTCTTTGTGTGATTTTTCTCCAGTTTTTGTCTTTTTTTCTCCTTCCCCCAGGTTCTGTAGCATCCATTATCCAGATTTATTCACCTTTCATATAGACAGTTGTTTTTATTATTACAGTTGATCATGCAGCCAGCCAGATGTTTTATCAAAGCCTTGGAGCTTCTCTGAGATTTTTTTTCCCTTTCTTCTTTTGCAGATGGCCCAGAGTCTCGACGGTCGCTCGCCCATGAATGTCTTGGAGAAGCCTTAAGAATTCTTCGGCAAGTCATCAACAAATACCCACTGCTCAACACCTTGGAGACCTTGACAGCAGCCGGGACCCTCATCTCCAGGGTCAAAGGTCAGTGAGAGGATGCTCTTACCAGGAACTTTGCTTAGAAACATAGAATGACGGCAGAAAAAGACCTCATGGTCCATTTAGTCTGCCCTTATATTATTTCCTGTATTTTATCTTACGATGGATATATGTTTATCCCAGGCATGTTTAAATTCAGTTACTGTGGATTTATCTACCACGTCTGCTGGAAGTTTGTTCCAAGGATCTACTACTCTTTGCTTGTTCCTGATTTGATCTCACAATGAACCCCTTAGAAGTGTGCTCTTTAAAGCCTGACTAATATGAATGCTCACAGTAGTGGTTTTTCAAATTTGACAACTTTAAGATGTATGGATTTCAACTCCCAGAATTCCCCAGCCACCTCTTAAGATTGCCAAGTTGGAAAAAACCACTTAACTTCAGTATCCCACTCTCTTTGCTTTAGGGCAACTAGAGAAGGCAAGTAACATTATCTGTGCCATGATGTCATCCTCTAAAGCAGTGTTTCCCAACCTTGGCAACTTGAAGATATTTGGACTTCAATTCCCAGAATTCCCCAGCCAGCAAATGCTGGCTGGGGAATTCTGGGAGTTGAAGTCCAAATATCTTCAAGTTGCCAAGGTTGGGAAACACTGCTCTAAAGGATGTGAATTATATAATCTGTACAACATAATTGGGGCAAATTACTCTATTTGAGGTCAGGATGCTCCCAGTGTCAATATGACATGCTTTAGATAACCTGTGAGTCCAGCATTATGAATCGATGCAGGCTTCCCAACGGTCCTGAGCTATATGTGGCTTGTTTGGTTTTGATTTAATACAATGTGTGAATCCAGATGGGGTGGCTTATAAACCACAGCTTGTAGCCTAGCATCCCTGCAGATGCAATAAATTACGGCCTGTTTAACAAATCATTAAATGTTGGCACATATTGTGAACCAAATTAATAACTTCTGGAATGAATGTCCCCTTAGTTTTATAGTGCGTGTACATTATACTGTTGAGTAGAGATGCTAGCAAATGTATATTTTGTCTGCATTTTAATTCACTCTTTCTGGAGAGTACATTGTCCTCCCAAGGACAATTCCATCTGTCCGTCCATTACCCGGGGGGGGGGAACTATTGACCCCCTCAGAGAGGGTTCGCAACTTGGGCGTCCTCCTCGATCCATAGCTGACATTGGAACATCATCTTTCGGCTGTGGCGAGGGGGGTGTTTGCCCAGGTTCGCCTGGTGCACCAGTTGCGGCCCTATTTGGACAGGTAGTCATTGCTCACAGTCACTCATGCCCTCATCACCTCGAGGTTCGATTACTGCAACGCTCTCTACATGGGGCTACCTTTGAAAAGTGTTTGGAAACTTCAGATCGTGCAGAACGCAGCTGCTAGAGCCATCGTGGGGCTTCCAAGATTTGCCCACGTTTCTTCAACACTCCATGGCTTGCATTGGCTGCCGATCGGTTTCCGGTCACAATTCAAAGTGTTGGTTATGACCTTTAAAGCCCTACATGGCAGTGGACCAGAGTACCTTCGGAACTGCCTGCTATCGCACGAATCCCAGCAACCGATTAGGTCCCACAGAGTTGGCCTTCTCCAGGTCCCGTCGACTAAACAATGTCGTTTGGCGGGCCCCAGGGGAAGAGCCTTCTCTGTGGCGGCCTCGGCCCTCTGGAACTAACTCCCCCTGGAGATTAGAACTGCCCCCACCCTCCTTGTCTTTCATAAACTACTCAATACTGACTTATACCACCAGGCAAGGGGGAGTTGAGACACCTTTCCCCCAGGCTTTTTTATACTTTGTTTTATGTTTGGTATGAATGTGCTGTTTGGCTTTTTAAATAATGATAGGGTTTTATATGTTTTTTAATATTAGAATTGTTCCACTACTATTTTGTTTTTATAACTGTTGTGAGCTGCCCCGAGTCTTCGGAGAGGGGCGGCATACAAATCTAATAAATAAATAAATAAATAAATAAATAAATAAATAAATAAATAAATAAATAAATAAATAAATAAATAAATAAATAAATAAATAAATAAATAAATAAATAAATAAATAAATAAATAAATAAATAAATAAATAAATAAATAAATATTATAATAATAATAATAATAATAACAACAACAATAATAACAATAATAATAACAATAATAATACTTTATTTTTATGAAAGAAATCCTCAATCAGTAGCGGGGTGCTACTGATACAGTTGAGGACGGCGCACCGGTAGCGCAAGTTGCCCTGTGCGCATAGTTTGTTTTCTGCATGCATGCACATGTGACCCAGCACATTTTTACTTCTGCGCATGCACAGAAAGCAAAATCTTGTGAGGGGACATGTGCATGTGAGATTTTGGCAATTTTTTGCCTTTGCGCATGCGTACAAGAAAACAAAATCGCTGAAATCTCGAGCGCGCACACGTCGAATCACAAGATTTTGCTTCCTGTGCATGTGAAGAAGCAAAAACACTCCGGGATGCACCTGCCGGCAGGAGAAGCAAAGTTGCAGGTTTTTCAGAAATAAAGTATTTAATGTATACAGTGTTCACTCGATTTTCGCGGGGGATGCGTTCCGAGACCGCCCGCGAAAATTGAATTTCCGTGAAATAGAGATGCGGAAGTAAGTACACTATTTTTGGCTATGAACAGTGTCACAAGCCTTCCCTTAACACTTTAATCCCCTAAATTACAATTTCCCATTCCCTTAGCAACCATTTAGATTATTACTCTCCATGTTTATTTATTAAAATTTATTTTAAAAAATATTTATTAAAGGCAGACAAAAGTTTGGCGATGACATATGACATCATCGGGCAGGAAAAACCATGGTATAGGGGGGAAAAACGCAAATTATTTTTTAACTAATATTTTTGAAAAACCGTGGTATAGCCGTTTCGTGAAGTTTGAACCCGTGAAAATCAAGGGAACACTGTATACAGCGGTACCTCTATTTAAGAACGCCTCTACTTAAGAACTTTTCTAGATAAGAACTGGATGTTCAAGATTTTTTTGCCTCTTCTCAAGAACCATTTTCTACTTAAGAACCCAAGCCCGGAAAAATTTCCCAGGAAATTTGAGAGCGGCACGAAGGCCTGGCCAGTTTCCTGCCAATCCCCCTAGGTTTCTCCCTCCGGCGCAGTGTACGGGAGGCAGCCTCGCACTGGGCGTATGGGAGGCACGTGCTCCTCCTCGCCACCTCAGAGTCCCTCTTCTTTTTTTTTAAGCCTTAAAGTTTGGAATACTGTGTTCAGTTCTGGAGACCTCGCCTACAAAAAGATATTGACAACATTGAACGGGTCCAAAGACGGGCTACAAGAATGGTGGAAGGTCTTAAGCATAAAACATATCAGGAAAGACTTAATGAACTCAATCTGTATAGTCTGAAGGACAGAAGGGAAAGGGGGGACATGATCAAAACATTTAAATATGTTAAAAGGTTAAATAAGGTCCAGGAGGGAAGTGTTTTTAATAGGAAAGTGAAAACAAGGACAAGGGGACACAATCTGAAGTTAGTTGGGGAAAAAGATCAAAAGCAACGTGAGAAAATATTATTTTACTGAAAGAGTAGTAGATCCTTGGAACAAACTTCCAGCAGACGTGGTTGGTAAATCCACAGTAACTGAATTTAAACATGCCTGGGATAAACATATATCCATCCTGTTGTGATTCAGCCTGAGGCTCCTCAGGGACCGGCTGGAGCTCTGCCGGATCCATGCCCAGAGGAGGAGGACAGTGACCAGGAGGGGGAGGACCAGGCAGACGGGGGAGAGGAAGGTCAGGAAGAGGAGGAGGGAGAGCAGCCTGAGACCCCCGGGGGGGGCTCTCCCCAGCTAGTAGCCTGGATTCATTGGATGAAGACGCACAGGCTATAATAGACATGAGGCAGAGACGTGCAGCTCAAAGAAGGGGCCAATTAGAAAGGTATTTCCATCCCTGAATTGGCAACAGCTGGGTTTGGGTGTGGTTCTCCTCAGCAGGGTTGAAAAGGCAGGCCCGCCCTTACAGTCTTGTGGAGAGTTATCAACTGGGAGCCCTGTGACCTTGCTTCGATTCTTGGAGTCTCTGATCTTGGCTTGTGGCCTAGAAGGCTGAAAGACTTGGGGGAGGCGTGGGTTTTATTATCTCTAGTGTTGTTTTTGCCAGCAAGAATCCTGTTTTATTGCCTGGCCTTCGTGAAACCTCTGTGAAGCTTCATCGTGTTCCTGTCTGCAAGAACAGTTTTTGTTACCTGTGTTTGCTTTCCAGTATATAAACTGCCTTTGCTTTTTACCAGTGTGTCTGGATACTCTTTTTGGTTGGTGTTGGCGTCTCGGGGGACCCAGACAGAACACCATCCTAAGATAAAATACAGAAAATAGTATAAGGGCAGACGAGATGGATCATGAGGTCTTTTTCTGCCGTCAGTCTTCTATGTTTCTATGTTTCTAAGCTTTGGATTTTTTTTATTCCCCTCATTTCACCTTCATCCTTCGGCAGCGACTGACCTCCTCCTCTTCTTCCTCCTCCCACCCAAATTCCGAGCTTTTATTTCTTTCCTAATGGATTTGCATGCATTATTTGCTTTTACATTGATTCCTATGGGAAAAATTGCTTCTACTTAAGAACGTTTCTACTTAAGAACCTGATCACGGAACGAATTAAGTTCTTAAGTAGAGGCACCACTCTATTTTAAAAAGGACCAAATCTGCTCTAACAACCTTGCAGTGACTAGAATAATCTGGAAAATTATGAAGTAGATTTTGACTCTAAAGCAGGAGTGTCCAGTCTTGGTGCTTTAAGACTCGTGGACTTCAACTCCCAGAATTCCCCAGCCAGCTATGCTCGAATTTGGGGAGTTGAAGTCCAGAAGTCTTAAAATGGCCAAGGGTGAAAACTCTCTGAGTTTTCAAAGATACAGAGGAAATGTGAGTAATGGTTCAGTAGTACAAGTCAGATCCATTAAGTGTATAAAATATTATTTACTTTGGCAAATATCTTAGTCAGGAACAGTTCTAGTCATACACAGTTATATCAATCAATACATATACTGTACTATAAGTCTTACTGGATCAGCTTACAAATACATAAACCGGTATTTAGCACACAAACAGCAGTCACGGAGAACATATTTGGACCAGGAGTCACTGCTCACAGTCACTCATGCCCTCATCACCTCGAGGCTCGACTACTGCAATGCTCTCTACATGGGGCTACCTTTGAAAAGTGTTCGGAAACTTCAGATCGTGCAGAATGCAGCTGTGAGAGCAGTCATGGGTTTCCCCAAATATGCCCATGTTACACCAACACTCCGTAGTCTGCATTGGTTGCCGATCAATTTCCAGTCACAATTCAAAGTGTTGGTTATGACCTATAAAGCCCTTCATGGCATCAGACCAGAATATCTCCGGGACCGCCTTCTGCCGCACGAATCCCAGTGACCAGTTAGGTCCCACAGAGTTGGCCTTCTCCAGGTCCCGTCGACTAAACAATGTCGTTTGGCAGGACCCAGGGGAAGAGCCTTCTCTGTGGTGGTCCCGGCCCTTTGGAACCAACTCCCCCCAGAGATTAGAATTGCCCCCACCCTCCTCGCCTTTCGTAAACTTCTTAAAACCCACCTCTGCCGTCAGGCATGGAGGAACTGAGATATTCTTTCCCCCTAGGCCTTTACAATTTACGCATGGTATGTCTGTATGTATGTTTGGTTTTTATGATAAGGGTTTTTTTAGTTATTTTAGTATTGGATTGGATTGTTACATGCTGTTTTTATCATTGTTGTTAGCCGCCCCGAGTCTACGGAGAGGGGCAGCATACAAATCCAATCAATCAATCAATCAATAAAATAAAGTAAAATAAAATAAAATAAAATAAAATAAAATAAAATAAAATAAAATAAAATAAAATAAAATAAATAGAAATAGCAGAGAGAAAGAGAACCAAGTTTCTGGCTCCCTCTTGTGGCAATCCGTAACATTAACTCTTAAAGCAATAGTGTTTCAATACATTTAAGCATACATTGTTGGTTTGCTTTATATATTGCCAAACCCAACCAGTTATATACATCGTACTAACAATTCCTGCCCTAAACGATTCTGTGAATTGCCAAAATAATTCTTTACTATGGCACAAATGAGTATTTATAGAGGCGAGACACTTTCTTTTTTCACCTTGGGCCTCACCTTCCTTTATAATATCTTGGCATCAAAGGAATTGACTTTTTTGTGCTCTGAATCATATCAGAGTAGCTGAGGAGGAAGTGGTAGACAGAGAGTGGCAGCTTCTGCAGCTCAGCAGAGCCAAAATGTTTGTTTTCTGTTGCTGGCTTGGTTTCCTGTATCCTGAACAGTTTAACCACAAAAATGAGAGAGGCTTCATGTTTATGACATCTGCCATAGTAAACTTTGGAGAAAGAAAAACCCAGAGCAATTGAGTGATAGTGTATCCTCAAAGACACCCCCCCAGGTAAAAATCAAAGTGGTCTTCAGTTTCCCAGGGATTATGAGTGAGGGGTCAGTGTCAAAGAATGACTCGTGCAAGGATGGTTCCGTTCTAGGATCCTTTTCTTTGACCAAAATATTGGGTTTGCGTAATTAATTTTTTTAGTGTGATGTAGTTGTTGCCACAGATTCTTCCCTAAAGCTAATCCTCGATTTATGACTCCAATCTGGACATGAATTTCCATGTCCAATCAAGATGGTTAAGTCTTGTGCCTGATTTTATGACTTTTTGACCACCAATGGTTTTTGTATTGATTGATCGGTTGGTTTGGTTTGGTTTGGTTCAGTTTGACTTGATTTGATTTGATTGGATTGGATTTATATGCCGCCCTTCTCCTCACAGTCTCGGGGCGGCTGTTAAGTGATTCACTATAGTTTTTAAGCAAATCTGGGTGGGTTCTATTTACCTTCCCCACCGGTTCACATCATGACAGAAGTCCATGCGTCCCTTCTCGGGAAATAATCAAAAAATAGCTTCTGCACATGCACAGAAGCAAAAATTAGCTTCTACACATGCGCAGAAGCTAAATCCAAGAGGGCGGCACCCATGGAACAGCACTGACAGAACTGTCTCCATGACATCACCACCGGTTTACTAACAGTTCTAAAGAGCCGGTTAGAACCGGTAGGAACCCACTTCTACTGCAACAGGTCTAACTGCATGTCAAGCACCCCAAACAAATCCCAGCGACCGGTTAAGTCCCATAGAGTTGGCCTTCTCCGGGTCCCGTCGACTAAACAATGTCCTTTGGCGGGACCCAGGGGAAGAGCCTTCTCTGTGGCGGCCCCGACCCTCTGGAATTGCTTGTACTTACCAACTTTCCTACTTAAGAACCTGGTCACAAAATGAATTAAGTTTTTAAGTAGCAGTACCACTGTAAGATTATTTTATTTTATTGCTGAGAAGTGCTGCCTTACCCCTTTTCCTTTCCACCCCAGCCCCCACATGGAGAACATTGGAAAACACACAGAAATGTACAGTCTTATTGTGCTACAGCTCTACAGTTGCGCTGTGTATCCTGTAGGATGCCTTTTTAAGATTGATGAATTGGGGAGAATGTCATGGTTTCCTTTTCCATCTGCATTTTTTAGGCTTCCACTATGAGTCTAACAACGAAGCTGAAAAACGTGAATTTGAAAAGGCGGTGGAGATGATCGCAGTCTCCTTCAGCAGCACGTAAGCAAAAGATAAGCTCAAAGAAAACTTTTGATGGCTGCTTAGCAGATTTTAGAATCACAGAATATGTTCTACAAATGGATGGAAAGAAGGAAAACAGAGGGAAAGGAGGATGTATAATGTTTATAGCTATAATTTCAAGGGTGAATGAAAACAAACTTCTTAATTAAAGAAGGAAGGGTTAAGTAATGATATTTGAAAAGAAACAATATTTATTATAAAAGATGAATATCAATGAATAACTAAGCAGAGTGATAGATAAAAACTGTAAAAAAAATACAGTTTAACATATATATACATATCTGTTAAACTGTATTTATTTTAGTTTTTACATATTTATTTTTGCTGAATTTGAAAAATTAAGACTAGGATAGATCTATTTTGGCCTTATTTTGGCCTCATCAGCTAGCCATACGTTCACTGGGACTTGAACTGGCAACCTTTTGCCTTGTAAGGCAGAGAATTAACCTCTAGGCTACAGTATCCAATCCCTTCAGCTCTTTACCAGGGAAGGGTTACATGATTTTTGTGTCGAATCATATATATATGATTGTACTTCCATCTGTTTGGTTTTTAGTTATGATAGGGTTTTTAGTTTTTTTTAATATTAGATTTGTGCCATTATAATATTGTTTTTTATCGTTGTTGTGAGCCGCCCCGAGTCTTCAGAGAGGGGCAGCATACAAATCTAAGAAATTATTATTATTATTATTATTATTATTATTATTATTATTATTATTAATTATATTTATATATATATATATATACATATATATGTAGATTGTTCTGAGTTCGGGTTTTGCCCTGTGTAATGTTTTGCATGTCTATGCGACGTTTCGGCGCACAAATCACCTCAGTGGCCAAAACTCTCATCACCAGAACCAAACGCTTAGCTGACCATGAGCACTTAAAAACTGAATTGAACAAACTCAAAGATGTACTAATTTCTAATGGATTCAAAGAGAAAACAATAACAAACCTAATCAATAAAGAGACACCCCCCAAAAAACAAGATCAAGAACAGGACAATGGCACCACCATCCTTCCTTACATCAAAGGCACCACGGATAAAATTAGTAAAATTCTACAAAAACATAACATCAAAACCTCATTTTGCACTAACCAAAAAATATCTAATATCCTAAGGAGCCCCAAAGATAAAATCCAATTAGAATACCAAGGAATCTATGAAATCCCTTGCAAAACATGTGCAGCCACATACATTGGACAAACTAACCGAAGAGTGAGCCAGCGCATGGCAGAACATATGAATGCAGTCAAGAAACAGGAGAAGACCTCCTCCCTTGTCCAGCACATTAAAAGAACAGGGCACGAAATTGACTTTGAAAAAACTAAATTACTCCACAAAACAGAGAATTTATATAAAAGAATCTCTCTAGAAGCTATCGAAATTGAAAAGAGATCCTTTTGTTTAAATAAAAGGGATGATACCTCGCGCCTGCCAGAGATTTGGAAACCAGCCTTAAACAAAATAAACACTTCATTATAATCAATATGTCAATCCTTTAATTATTATGATTTTAGAATTTTATATTTGGAAATCAGACTTAAACAAAACACTTCATAATCTTCATGCCATTCCTTCTATAACCATGATTACACCAACCAATCAGATCACGGAAGCATAGTCACCCAATCTATTTGCTACATTCAAAGCAAATCTCCACCCCCACACTACATGCTAAGAAGAAATGTCAGTTGCTAATATTCATTTGCAAAAACACAAAGATTGGAACTCCAGCCTGATGATGGTGAATGTGATTTCGCCGAAACGTCGCATAGACATGCAAAACATTACACAGGGCAAAACCCGAACTCAGAACAATCTACATACATATACCCGTGAAAATTTACGAAAACAAATACATATATATATATATATATATATTTGGACAGACACACACACACATATATATATGTCATATATACCAGGGAGGGGCAAAAAGGAACTGTGACGCTCCTTCAATATACCAGGGTGATCAGACAGAAAAAACATACAGCCTTTCCCTGGTACAAAGCTGAAGGGATCGGATCCTGGGGCCTGGAGGTTAATTGTCTGCCTTACAAGGCAGAAGCTACAGGATCAAATCCCAGTAAGGGTATGGCTAGCTGAGGAGGCCAGAACAAGGCCCTTATTTAATTCAGTTTGTATGCCGCCAAACTTCCTAAGGACTCTGGGCAGCTCACAACCAAAAAACCTCCAAGACATATAGTATTTATAATAGAACACCTTAAAAAATAATTTAAAAATAGTTAAAAACCCACCGTAAAATAACCATACGCTCCATTTATGACCGGATCTCGATGGTGCACCATCCAGTCAATGGACCCAGGGCTGCCGGAAAAGCCAGGTCTTTGTAGTTTTCCGTAAGGCCAGTAGGGTGATCTTAATGATGTTTGTACATATTAAAAAATAAGAAAAATGCCATTTGCTGTGAATTAAAATAGTAATGCCATGGACCCAGATGCCGATTTTTGCATTCACTGGTATGGTGCAATTCCAAGTAGCATTTTCTTAATGACTATTTGGGTTATAATGCTGAATAGAGAATACGTCTGATATAGATGTTGGATTAGATATAGATATAGAGCCGGGGTGGTGCAGCAGGTAGAGTGCTGTACTGCAGGCCACTGAAGCTGACTGTAGATCTGAAGGTTAGCGGTTCAAATCTCATCACCGGATTGTGGGGGCAATAGGATGGCTCTGTTAAGAAGTGCTATTGCTAACATGCTGTAAGCTGCCCTGAGTCTAAGGAGAAGGGCGGCATAAAAATTGAATAAATAAATAAATAAATTAGAAGACCTCTAAGCTGATAAATGGAACTGCATTTTCTATCATCCCCCTGTCATTAGTAGTGATGGGCGAACCCAACGGTGTTCGGGTTCGGCAAGTTCGGACAAACTTTACGCAAAATTCGGCCAAACCCGAACCGAACCCAAACTCAAACTCAAACGGGGAATCCCTCCCATGAAGAGATCCCGGGGACGGAGCTTTGACGTCACCGGCAGGTTGCTAAGGATGCCAAGATGATCACTTCCTGGATTCCATGAAATCCAGGAAGTGATCACGTTGGTGTCATTAGCAACCTGCCGGTGACATCAAAGCTCCGAACACCGCAAAATTTGGTACGGACCCGAATTGTGCAGGTTCAGTTCGCCCATCACTAGTCATTAGCCATTTGTGACAGGGGATGATGGGAGTTTGAGTTTCAAACAGTGCAGGGTTTGAGTTCAAAAGAGTGGAACAGGTGTTGTTTGTGCTACCAACACTGGCAAGCAAAAATCTTTTTGAGGCTCAGTGATGGCTTTGCCGGCTGCTGCTAACTTATTTCCTGTTATATCCACCTTTTCCCTGTTTTGTTTCCTCCCCCACTCCAGTGTCTCCGAATTCCTCATGGGAGAAGTGGACAGCAGCACCATCCTTTCGATCCCTCTTTCCGATCTGAATCAGGTGAGCCCCTGAGTTCATCGCCCAAAAGGGACACAGTCCTGTTTTGAATAAGAAAGCAGCAGGTTTAATTTCTGGTGTTTTAAAAGAAAAGGATCCTGTGCTGAGGAAAAAAAACTTTCCCCTTTGTATCCTAATTCCAAATGATTCTTAGAGCCGAAGAAACAGTAAATATTTTGGTTCTCAGTCTTGATGGGGGCAGCTGTGCTTTCTCTAGCCATCTGTTCTGCAACCTGAGTCCTTCAGGAATGAGTGGCATAGAAGTTGAATTAATAATAATAATAATAATAATAATAATAATAATAACAACAACAACAACAACAACAACAACAACAACAATGTACCCATGTCACATCAACACTCCGCAGTCTGCATTGGTTGCCGATCAGTTTCCAGTCACAATTCAAAGTGTTGGTTATGACCTATAAAGCCCTTCATGGCATCGGACCAGAATATCTCCGGGACCGCCTTCTGCCGCACGAATCCCAGCGACCAATTAGATCCCACAGAGTTGGCCTTCTCCGGGTCCCGTCGACAAAACAATGCCGTCTGGCGGGACTCAGGGGAAGAGCCTTCTCTGTGGTGGCCCCGACCCTCTGGAATCAACTCCCCCCGGAGATTAGGACTGCCCCCACCCTCCTTGCCTTTCACAAACTCCTAAAAGCCCACCTTTGCCGCCAGGCATGGGGAAATTTATTCCCTTTGGCCGCTCCATTTTATGTATGATTTGTTTGGGTTTTTAGGACTGTTTTTAAATCAAGGGTTTTTAACTGTTTTGCTTTTTAATCATTGGATTTGTATTTTGTATTGCTGTTGTGAGCTGCTCCGAGTCTTCGGAGAGGGGCGGCATACAAATCTAATAAATTATTATTATTATTATTATTATTATTATTATTATTATTATTATTATTAATTAGATTTGTATGCCGCCCCTCTCCGTAGACTCGGGGCGGTTTACAGCAATGATAAAAACAATATATAATGACAAATCTAATAGAATCTAAAATAACAATAATACATTTAAAAAGCTTAAAAAACAAGAAACCCCAATATATAAAAACATACAGTCATATCATACACAAAAAACTACATAGGCAGGGGGAGATGTTTCAGTTCCCCCACGCTTGATGACAGAGGTGGGTTTTAAGGAGTTTACGAAAGGCAAGGAGGGTGGGGGCATTTCTAATCTCTGGAGGGAGCTGATTCCCGAGGGTCGGAGCCACCACAGAGAAGGCTCTTCCCCTGGGTCCCGCCAAAGGCATTGTCTCCATAAAAAGGGGAAATTTTGGCAGGGACAAAGAAAGAAAGCTGACATCATAGAAGTGTCCTTAAAGGCTCTGAGAGTAACTTTTCTTTTTCTTACTTGTAGTCAGTGGAAAATCTATATGGGGGCATTACAAATTTGGGGCCAGAAGATGTGCTGCATGGTAAGGAAGATTTCAGCTCAGGTAAGAACCATCTTCTTTAACTATGAATTTTGTTCCTTTAGTAGCTTCTCATGAATTGTGCAGAGTTCTGCATTTATGCAACATAGACAAATAATGTTTATTAATTGGACTTTTATGCCACACCTCTTTAAGGACTTGGGGTGGCTAATATTGATATTATTCTGATGCTTTCTCTCTTTTTTTAAAAAAAAATGTGATTAAATTTCTATAAAGAATAAAATATATTTTTAAAAGGAAAAATAGGGGGGGAAAGGGGGGGGAGAAAATAAAAAGGAATAACCAGGCTTTTTTAAATAACTACAAAATAAATTAACCTTTTGATCTGAAATTGGGTAATACCCAGCGTTTTCCAGGAGTGGGGTGGCATATAAATCCAGATAGATTAGATAGATAGATAGATAGATAGATAGATAGATAGATAGATAGATAGATAGATAGATAGATAGACAGACAGACAGACAGACAGACAGACAGACAGACAGACAGACAGACAGACAGACAGACAGACAGACAGACAGACAGACAGACAGATGATTGATAGACAGAAAGACAGACAGACAGACAGACAGATAGATAGATAGATGATTGATAGATAGACAGACAGACAGACAGACAGACAGACAGACAGACAGACGATGATAGATAGATAGATAGATAGATAGATAGATTAGAAAGAGAGAGAGAGAGATCTGTAATGCTAAACAAGTTTAGTCATCAAATCCCAAAATTAATATAGCATTTATTTCTGTCTTGAGTAGTGATGGGCGAACCCAACGGGGTTCGGGTTCGGCAAGTTCGGACGAACTTTACGCAAAATTCGGCCGAACCCGAACAGGGAATCCCTCCCACGAAGAGATTCCGCGGGCGGAGCTTTGACGTCACCGGCAGGTTGCTAAGGACGCCAAGGTGATCACCTCCTGGATTCCATGGAATCCAGGAAGTGATCACCTTGGCGTCCTTAGCAACCTGCCGGTGACGTCAAAGCTCCGAACACCGAACACGACCCTGAACTTTGCCCGAAGTTTGAAAAAATTTCGGGTTCGTGTTCGGCATACCGAACACCGCAAAATTCGGTACGGACCCGAATTGTGCAGGTTCAGTTCGCCCATCACTAGTCTTGAGCAAAGAATCCAAAAGTGGTTTCCAGATAGAAACAAAGCGAGGCAGTCTTTTCTTTAATTAAAGTAGTTAGTTTCACCATCTCAGCTAATTCTATTAATTTTATGACCTATTACTCCATTGTGGGGCTCTGCAGATCTTTCCATTTCTGTACATACAAAGGTCTCTTGCTGTTATATAAAAGACAGTCCCATATTTTTTCTCCTTACTACTACTTACCCATCATACCGAGAAGAAAAATACGTAATTCAAATTCTTTGTCGTGCACCTAATTATGGCACACACTTGTCCTGGCCAACCTCTTAATTCTGCTCTGTTTCCATAACATCAGTTTCATCCCATGTTTAGCTGATGAGTGAAACATGAGCTTGAATTATCTTTGGCTACATCAGTGTTGAATTGAACTTTTCATCTTTACTCTGATACTACCCAAAGGCAATTAAAACGTGTTAGGCTACGTCAACCTTTCTTTCTTTCTTTCTTTCTTTCTTTCTTTCTTTCTTTCTTACTTTCTTTCTTTCTTTCTTTCTTTCTTTATTGTTTGTTTGTTTATTTATTTATTTGTTTGTTTATTTGTTTGTTTATTTATTTATTTATTTATTCATTCATTCATTCATTCATTCATTTATTTTTTTATTTTTTTATTGGATTTGTATGCCGCCCCTCTCCGCAGACTCGGGGCGGCTAACAACAATGATAAAAAACAACATGTAACAATCCAATTTCATAAAACAACTAAAAACACTTATTATAAAAACCAAACATACTCACAAACATACCATACATAACTTGTAATGGCCTAGGGGAAGGAATATCCTAACTCCCCCATGCCTGGCGACAAAGGTGGGTCTTGAGTAATTTGCGACAGACAAGGAGGGTGGGGGCCATTCTAATCTCTGGGGGGAGTTGATTCCAGAGGGCCGGGACCGCCACAGGGAAGGTTCTTCCCCTGGGGCCCGCCAAACGACATTGTTTGGTCGACGGGACCCGGAGAAGGCCAAATCTGTGGGACCTTATCGGCCGCTGGGATTCGTGCGGTAGAAGGCGGTTCCGGATGTATTCTGGCCCAATGCCATGTAGGGCTTGGAAGGTAGCAAATTTCATGCTGCAATAGTTTTGGGCTGACTTAAGGCTGGATAGCCAACGCTACAACTCAGCTGTGCAGAAAGTTCTGTGTGATATTTTGCATTTTGGAGCTCAGGTTTTCTTTGCATTCTTCTTCCTTGATCTCCATCAGTGCTCACACAATAAAACATTACAAAAGCAAATGTTGCCTACGATGCTGCTTGCGGTGTTTGGAAACCACTGCATGAAAAGAATGTTGATGTAATCAGCCTTTTTATCAACTTCAGAAAGGGTTGCTTTTGTCATTAGGTGAAGAGTATATGAAATTCTTTAAGGCTGCACAAATTTTGGCAAGAAAAAGAATAAGATGATGATAACTCAAAATACTACCGTGTTTCCCCGAAAGTAAGACAGTGTCTTACTTTCTTTTTATCCCCAAAAGCCCCACTATGTCTTACTTTCGGGGTATGTCTTATATTGGAAAAAAATTGTCAAATTTTTTGTTTTAACCATAAAATTAACATTTATTAACAACCTGAACAGTATTGTATTCACCACAAAACAGCAGATGGTACCCCAGTATGCCAGTGTGTATGTTTTACTGATGTATGATTAATACTGTGTGCATTACCGTATTTTAAGCAGGAGGCGGCAGTGACAAGTGCAGGGGACAGCGCAGTGACATATGGAGAGGGGGAAGGTGCGGACGTGGGCAGGAGGCGGCGCGCAGCTAGATGAGAGGGAGGCGGCAATACCCCCGTGTTTCCCCGAAAGTAAGACATATGTCTTACTTTCGGGGTACGGCTTATATTAGCCGACCCCCCTGAAACCCCCGATACGTCTTACAATCGGGGGTGTCTTACTATCGGGGAAACAGGGTATCAAATATGGAATGACTTTTATACATGGTTGAATAAAAGAATAACTACTAGTAGCGCTGCGTGACAATAAACGTTACAAATAAACACAAACAACTTAAGAATTAAACCTTAATATGACTCTTTTCTATGTTTAGTTAATGGAATATAAGATTTCAAATAGTAAAACAAAAAACCAAAGAATGTAATATTGCATACTATATACTATTGACCACTGGTTACAATACCGCTAAGAATTAAATTGAGGAGGCTGTCAATTAAGCCAAGCCCCAGGAGGGGAGGGGAGATATATTACAGACTCGTCTTTTAATTTTTTGTTTGTACTATAAGTAATGTACTGTAAGTTGTAAATGTTTATCTGTTCAACTGTTTATTTGTAAATAAAAATCATTTTTATTACAATTTGGTTAAAAAAAAAAAAGATAACTCATTTGCTACTTTTCATGTGACGCAGCACGCTTGTCCGTTGAAGAGGTGAACGTACTCCTTCAGAAGTGTGATGGAGGGGTGGACTTTGCCCTCAAGTATGCCAAAAGCATCTCCAAGTACATGAAGGATCTTATCTACTATATGGAGAAGAGGACCATTCTGGGTGAGCTGACAGTGAAGGGGAATAGCTAAATTTACCCTTAGATTATCTACGGTTGACCTATCCAGATTCCTAAGAGGTCAGTAAGGGGCGAGTACAAGTGCACTAGAGTGCCTTCCGTCCCCTGTCCTATTGCTCTCCTATATCTCCTATACCTTCCTTCTATTCCTATATCTCTTCTTCTATTCTTTCATTGATATGTTCTATTACTATACCTTCTCTTCTCTTCTTTCTTAGATATATTTTACTATGAGTATCTCCTCTATAACCTTCATCATGTATTTTACTATGTGTATATAGATATATACCCATTAAAACCCTCATTGTGTATTGGACAAAATAAATAAATAAATAAATAAATAAATAAATAAATAAATAAATAAATAAATAAATAAATAAATAAATAAATAAATAAATAAATAAATAAATAAATAAATAAATAAATAAATAAATAAATAAATAAATAAATAAAATAAAATAAAATAAAATAAAATAAAATAAAATAAAATAAAATAAAATAAAATAAAATAAAATAAAATAAAATAAAATAAAATTTACCTTCACTAGCAATGATTCTTTAGTATTTTGGAACCTGGATCTTTCCTTGTCCTACCTTGAAATGTCCAAGAATGAATGTGGAACTTTCTGCGTACAGTCCAGGTGCTGCATGCCCTGAGTTATAATCTTTCCCGACCAAAAAAACCCCCCCCAAAAAAACCTGGTGGTCAAAGCACCTGTACATTCAGAAATGTTTGCCTTCTAGTTCCATCTCGTTTTCCAGAGATCTGGAGAAAAAAATTATGGTTCTTAATACCATGGCAGAAATCTCTGAACGCTTGCTTTTTAATGTCAACAAAACCTAACTCGGATCACAGCAATGGAGGTTTTTTGACCCTTTTTTTTTCTCATCAGAAATCGAGTTTTCCAAAGGACTCCAGAAGATAGTGAACACTTGCAAGCAAACTGTCACTCAAGAGGTAAGCCCGGAGTGACATGAGCATGATGTATACAATCCATTAATTCTGTTTGGATTTCCTGAGTGGTAGATGGGAGTAGAAGGCTGGAATTAGCCTTCCAGCTCCCTGGGGGTTTTTTTAATTGCATATTTTATTTTACTTTTTTCAATGTGTATGGCTGCTCATCTCAATCAAGTGACTCTGTATGGTGGGCAATGATAAAATCATAAAATTCCTCAACATTAGTAACTGTGAGAGGGATCTTGGAGTCCTAGTGGACAACAATTTCAATATGAGCCAGCAGTGTGCAGCAGCTGCCAAAAAACCCAACACAGTTTCTAGGTTGCATTAACAGTGGAATAGAATCAAGATCATGTGAAGTGTTAATACCACTTTATAAGGCCTTGGTAAGGCCACACTTGGAATACAGCATTGAGTTTTGGTCGCCACAATGCAAAAAGGATATTGAGACTCTAGAAAGAGTGCAGAGAAGAGCAACAAAGATGGTTAGGGGACTGGAAACTAAAACATATGAAGGACAGTTGCAGGAACTGTGTATCTCTAGTTTAATGAAAAGAAGGACCAGGGCAGACATGATAGCAGTGTTCCAATATCTCAGGGGTTGCCACAAAGAAGAGGGACTCAGGCTATTCCCCAGAGCACTTGGGGGAAGTGAAGAAGCAACGGGTGTAAACTTAACATAGAAACATAGAAGATTGATGGCAGAAAAAGACCTCATGATCCATCTAGTCTGCCCTTATACTATTTTCTGTATTTTATCTTAGGATGGATATATGTTTATCCCAGGCATGTTTAAATTCAGTTACTGTGGATTTATCAACCACCTCTGCTGGAAGTTTGTTCCAAGCAACTACTACTCTTTCAGTAAAATAATATTTTCTCATGTTGCTTTTGATCTTTCCCCCAACTAACTTCAGATTGTGTCCCCTTGTTGTTGTTTTCACTTTCCTATTAAAAACACAGGAGAGAAGCAACTTAAAACTAAAGAGAAATTTCCTGACAGATAAAAACAATTAATCAGTGGAACAGCTTGCTTCCAGAAGTTGTGAATGCTCCAACCCTGGAAGTTTTTACGAAGCTGTTGAATAACCATTTGTATGAAGTGATGTAGGGTTTCCTGCCTAAGCAGGGGGTTGGACTAGAAGACCTCCAAGGTCCCTTCCAAATCTGTTGTTGTTGTTGTTGTTGTTGTTATTATTATTATTAAGTTGTTGTTGTTGTTACTACTGCTACTACTATTAACAACTGGGAGAGGACAGTCCTTGGGTAAACAATCCCAAGCCATGAAGGGCTTTAAAGGTGACAACCTTGAATTCTTCCCATTGTAACCTTTGCAGTTCACAGAGCAGAGGTATCTCATGCACTGAGTAACTCAAACCATTTACACCTGATAATAACAGTTCTGCAGCAGTTGAAGCTTCCTAATGCTCTTCAAGGGCAGCCCCACATAGTGCACATTGTGGTTATCCAGAGGGCTTGAGTTGCTCTTCCTTTGTGTAAGATTACATAGAAACATAGAAGATTGACAGCAGAAAAAGACCTCATGGCCCATCTAGTCTGCCTTTATACTATTTCTTGTATTTTATTTTAGGATGGATATATGTTTATCCCAGGCATGTTTAAATTCAGTTACTGTGGATTTACCGACCACATCTGCTGGAAGTTTGTTCCAAGCATCTACTACTCTTTTAGTAAAATAATATTTTCTGACGTTACTTCTAATCTTTCCCCCAACTAACCTCAGATTGTGTCCCCTTGTTCTTCTGTTCACTTTCTTATTGAAAACACTTCCCTCCTGAACCTCATTTAACCCTTTAACATATTTAAATGTTTCTATCATGTCCCCCCTTTTCCTTCTGTCCTCCAGACTATACAGATTGAAGTTTTTCCTGATAAGTTGTATGCTTAAGACCTTCCACCATTTTTGTAGCCCGTCTTTGGACCTGTTCAATTTCATCAACATATTTTTGTAGGTGAGGTCTCCAAAACTGAACACAGTATTCCAAATGTGGTCTCACCAGTGCTCTATACAGCAGGATCACAGTCTCTCTCTTCCTGCTTGTTATACCTCTAGCTATGCAACCAAGCATTCTACTTGCTTTCTCTACCGCCTGACTGCACTGTTTGAACTCCTGTGATTTTCTCCTCAGCCCTCCATGCCGTTCCTCTCCATCTACTCGCTGTCTCTGGAGCAAGACATGGAATACAGTCTCAACTGCCTGCAAGCGGCTACCACTTTGCGAACTGAAACGTATATGCAGGTAAAAAAAAGACAGTGGCAAAATTGGGGTTGGGGGCAGTGAAGGGCTGCAAAAAATTTTACTACCACACTATGGGCGTGGTTTATTGTGTGGGTGGGGCTTGCTGGGAGAGGCTTGACAATCATGTGACTGTGGGTGGCTTAAAGATCATGTGACTGAGTGGGAATGGCTTACTGACCAAGATAAGTTTTCAAATAGGTGGTTGAACTCTTTTTCAGTTAATTAAGTCACATTATTTGAATAGCCACAAAAAGGACAAATAATAGACAGCATTATTTGTTAAGGAGCACAGTAACACTTTAAGATTTTGTACTGAACCCACGAGATTCAGTATGATAACAGATTAGGCAAATGGCTCAATTTTCTTTAATTGCTATAAAAGTTCAGTTCTAGATAATGATTAAAATGATTAATGGGTAAAAACATATCATTTAATGATTTCCTATTTTAAAAGTAATTAAGAATCATACTAGAGAAGGACGGACAATAAAAACCTATTAAGAATTCATTAAATAGTTCATATACTTACTACCCCCACTGTGTCTCCCCGACCCCCGTGGGGGCAACTGTCCATCACTGGTTGGGGGTCTTCCTTTTGTAAACCCCCAGAGCATGCTATACAGGTCATCTTGATGTATGACAATTGTTAAGTGAATTTTGCTCCATTTTGCAACAACTCTTGCTGCAGTTGTTAGGTGAATCACTGCAATTGTTTTTTTTAATTTAAAAGTTTTTTATTTATAATACATTTAAAAAACATAACATATATATAATAATATAGCGCAATACAGATAGATAACAAAAAGAAAAGAAAGGTACATGACAGTCCATTCAGTATACAGTGATCCCTTGTTTTTTGCTGGGGATGTAGAGGAAAGATATTTTTTTATGTATTTAACATGGACTTGGACTTTTAAAACCCACCTGTTGTGTTAAACAGTCATTCTATAATGTTTCTCAGCTGGAAATACATGTGATATCCTGCCAGTTTTTTAATAGAGTACAGTAGTATTGTAGAAGAATTTTATGAATTTTATTTATTTATTTATTTATTTATTTATTTATTATTTATTTATTTATTTATTTATTTATTTATTTATTTATTTATTTTGTCCAATACACAATAATACACAATGAAGGTTATAGAGGATATAGTAAAGAAATACGAGATATAGGAGAGACTATAGGACAGGGGACGAAAGGCACACTAGTGCGCTTATGTACGCCCCTTACTGACCTCTTAGGAATCTGGAGAGGTCAACCGTGGATAGTCTAAGGATAAAATGTTGGGGGTTAGGGGATGATACTATAGAGTCCGGTAAGGAGTTCCACGCTTCGACAACCCAATTACTAAAGTCATATTTTTTACAGTCAGGTTTGGAGTGGTTAATATTAAGCTTGAATCTGTTGTGTGCTCTTGTGTTGTTGTGGTTGAACCTGGAGTAGTCTTTGACAGGCAGGATATTGCAGCATATGATCTTGTGGGCAATACTTAGATCATGTTTAAGGCGTCGTAGTTCTAAGCTTTCAAGACCCAGGATTGTAAGTCTAGTTTCGTAGGATATTCTGTTTCGAGTGGAGGAATGAAGGGCTCTTCTTGTGAAGTATCTTTAAACATTTTCAAGGGTGTCAATGTCTGAAATGCGATATGGGTTGCAAACAAATGAGCTGTATTCGAGGATGGGTCTGGCGAAAGTTTTGTAAGCTCTGATAAGTAGTGTGAGATTTCCAGAGCAGAAGTTACGTAGGATTAGGTTAACAACTCTTGAAGCCTTCTTAGTGATGTCGTTGCAGTGGGCTTTGGCACTTAGATCTTTAGTTATTAGTATTCCGAGGTCCTTGACCGAGTGGGGATTACCTGTGATAATTCATTTATTAAGTTTGAAGTTCTGATTCTTTTTGCCGATGTGTAGGACAGAGCATTTGCTGGTTGAGATTTGGATTTGGACCAGTCGGAAACTGAGTCTAGATCTAATGGATTAAAATTTTTAATGGATTTAATGGATTTAAACCCTCTTTAAAAACCCATGAAATAGCAAATCCGTGAAAGATGAACCGTGAAGTAGCGGGGGATTACTGTATACACTGATTATTCCTTTTCCCCCCATTAATTTTCCAATATCTGTTTAAGTTTGAATTGATTTAGAACTTCTCCATCCTACTTTCTAGCATTTAATCTTGGTTTCCCTCTCTATCCAATTATATAATTTATTCCAGGTTTCAAAACAATCTGTTTCCAATTTGTCCTTTAACTCTAGCGTCAGTTTGTCCATCTCTGCTCATGTTAGAATTTTAAATAAGGTTTCATCTTCTGTAGGAGCATCTTTGTTTTTCCATTTCTGGGTACAGTGATACCTTGTCTTACAAACTTAATTGGTTCCGGGACGAGGTCCTTAAGGTGAAAAGTTTGTAAGATGAAACAATGTTTTCCATAGGAATCAATGGAAAAGTGATTAATGCGTGCAAGCCCAAAATTCACCCCTTTTGCCAGTCGAAGCGCCCGTTTTTGTACTGCTGGGATTCCCCTGAGGCTCCCCTCCATGGGAAACCCCACCTCCGGACTTCCATTGCCAGCGAAGCACCTGTTTTGGCGCTGCTGGGATTCCCCTGCTGGGATTCCCCTGCAACATCACAAAAACACAGAAGTCCGGAAGTGGGGTTTCCCATGGAGGGGAGCCTCAGAGGAATCTCAGCAGCGCAAAAACGGGTGCTTCGCTGGCAACGGAAGTCTGGAGGCGGGGCATCCCAGCTGCGGCGGTGGGTTTGTAAGGTGAAAATAGTTTGTAAGAAGAGGCAAAGAAATCTTAAACCCCGGGTTTGTATCTCGAAAAGTTTGTATGACGAGGCATTTGTAAGACGAGGTATCACTGTATATGCTATTCTTGCCGCAGTTAAAATATGTAATATACTTAGTCTCTGCAATTGTTATATTTTTAACACGGTTGTTAGGGTTTGGCCTTGTTCCTGGAGTATCCAGGCCTTCTGCATGTAATCATTTTCTTCCCTCTAGCAATCAGGCTGACCCAGTTTTCTTCTTTTTCTTCCCCAGCCTCTGTCCCTGCGACGCCTCGAGCATGAAAAGCGGAGGAAGGAGATTAAGGAACAATGGCATCGAGCCCAGAGGAAGCTGGTGAGATGCTCTTGGGGAACACTGAAAGGTTCTGGGTTTGCTCAGCCCGGAGGTTATAGCAGTTTCATAAATCTCAAGGAAGTTTACAGGGGGTTCCCCAGGGTCTGGTCAAAGAAGTCACGTTCCTTAATGACTTCATGAACTCAATCTGTATAGTCTGGAGGACAGAAGGGAAAGACCGCATGGTCCATCTAGTCTGCCCTTATGCTATTTTCTGTATTTTATCTTAGGATGGATCTATGTTTATGCCAGGCATGTTTAAATTCAGTGACTGTGGATTTACCAACCATGTCTGCTGGAAGTTTGTTCCAAGCATCTACTACTATTTCAGTAAAATAATATTTTCTCATGTTGCTTTTGATCTTTCCCCCAACTAACTTCAGATTGTGGCCCCTTGTTCTTGTATTCACTTTCCTATTAAAAACACTTCCCTCCTGAACCTTATTTAACCCTTTAACATATTTAAATGTTTCGATCATGTCCCCCCTTTTCCTTCTGTCCTCCAGACTATACAGATTGAGTTCATGAAGTCTTTCCTGATACATTTTATGCTTAAGAACTTCCACCATTTTTGTAGCCCGTCTTTGGACCTGTTCAATTTTGTCAATACCCTTTTGTAGGTGAGGTCTCCAGAACTGAACACAGTATTCCAAATGTGGTCTCACCAGAGCTTTATATAGCAGGATCACAATCTCCCTCTTCCTGCTTGTTATACCTCTAGCTATGCAGCCAAGCATCCTACTTGCTTTTCCTACCGCCCGACTACAGTGTTCACCCATTTTGAGACTGTCAGAAATCGCTACCCCTAAATCCTTCTCTTCTGAAGTTTTTGCTAACACAGAACTGCCAATACAATATTCAGACTGAGGATTCCTTTTCCCCAAGTGCACTATTTTACATTTGGAAACATTAAACTGCAGTTTTCATTGCTTTGGCCATTTATCTAGTAAAGCTAAATCATTTACCATATTACAGACGCCTCCAGGAATATCAACCCTATTGCACACTTTAGAGTCATCGGCAAATAGGCAAACCTTCCCTACCAAACCTTCCCCTATGTCACTCACAAACATATTAAAAAGAGTAGGACCCAGAACTGACCCTTGTGGCACACCGCTTGTAACCTGTCTCTGCTCAGAATACTCGCCGTTAACAATAACTCTCTGATGTCTACACTTCAGCCAGCTGCAAATCCACTGACCTATCCAGGGATTAAGCCCAATCTTCACTAATTTATCTATCAGCTCTTTATGTGGAACGGTATTAAAGGCTTTGCTGAAGTCCAGATAGGCAATATCCATGGCACCACCTTCATCCAACACCTTTGTGACATAGTCAAAGAAATCAATGAGATTAGTCTGACATGATTTGCCTTCAGTAAAGCTATGCTGATTTGGGTCCAATAAGTTATTGCTTTTTAGGTACTGATTTATCCTCTTTTTGAGTAGAGTCTCCATCATTTTAACTACAACTGATGTCAAGCTAACTGGCCTGTAGTTACCAGCTTTGTGACCAATCTTTGTCAGCTAATCATTAGTGATGGGCGAACCCAACGGTGTTCGGGTTCGGCAAGTTCGGACAAACTTTACGCAAAATTCAGCCGAACCCGAACTCAAACCCAAACGGGGAATCCCTCCCACGAAGAGATTCCGGGGGCGGAGCTTTGACGTCACCAACAGGTTGCTAAGGACACCAAGGTGATCACTTCCTGGATTCCATGGAATCTAGGAAGTGATCACCTTGGCGTCCTTAGCAACCTGCCGGTGACGTCAAAGCTCCGAATGCCGAACACGACCCCAAACTTTGCCCGAAGTTTGAAAAAATTTCGTGTTCCTGTTCGGCATACCGAACACCACAAAATTCGGTACGGACCCGAATTGTGCGGGTTCGGTTCGCCCATCACTACTAATCATCATTCGCAAGCTTCGCAAATGGCTGGTAATAAGCAGAGTTAATGATGGAAAACCTGTGCAGTAAATTCGTAAGCTCTCATCCTGTTTTGTTTCGCGTAATGACCACAGTGGTTTGCTAAGAGGCATCACTTATTGACCACAGCGCTTAGCAATGGAGTTGCCAGGCCCAATTGCGAAGCCTACCTGTATATTGACTTGTATATTGACTACCACTTGCAGAGGTCAGCACTGATGCTGTTGCTCAGCCTGGTGACGAAATGTCTGCAAGGAGAAAACCGAGACGTATGATGCGTTTGTGTTTCCCCCACTCCAGCAAGAGGCCGAGAACAACTTGCGCAAAGCCAAGCAGATGTACATGCAACGCTCGGAGGAGTGTGAAAAGGCTCGGCTTGTGATGGCCAGAGCAGAAGAGGACCAGCTGGTGTCTAGCAACAGTTCGGCCACCTTGAAGAACTTGGACAAGAAGAGACGGCTGGAAGAAGAAGCCCGGAACAAGGTGGGTAGATGAAATCCAGCCGAAAGTGGAACGGGGGACCAATTAATAATAATAATTAATAATAATTTATTAGATTTGTATGCCGCCCCTCCCTGAAGACTCAGGGCGACTCACAGCAGTAATAAAAAGCAGTATAGCAATAGAACATTGTTGTTACATTGTTTTCTTTATTGTTGTTAGCTGCCCTTCGGAGAGGGGCGGCATACAAATCTAATAAATAAGTAAGTAAGTAAGTAAGTAAGTAAGTAAATTAATTAATTAATTAATTAATTAATTAATTAATTAATTAATTAATTAATTAATTAATTAAAAAATATATACCGGTAAATATAAATATAAATATAAATATAAATATAAATATAAATATAAATATAAATATAAATATAAATATAAATATAAATATAAATATAAATATAAATATAAATATAAATATAAATATAAATATAAATATAAATATAAATATAAATATAAATATAAATATAAATATAAATATAAATATAAATATAAATATAAATATAAATATAAATATAAATATAAATATAAATATAAAATAAAATAATAAAATAAAATAAAATACATAAATACAAATCTAATAATAAAAAGATATATAAAACCCCAACAATTAAAAACCATATAGCAACATACATACCAAACATAAAATATAAAAGCCTGGGGGAGATGTCTTAATTCCCCCATGCCTGGCGATATAGATGGGTCTTGAGTAATTTGCGAAAGACAAGGAGGGTGGGGGCCGTTCTAATCTCCGGGGGGAGTTGATTCCAATTTGGGGTGGGTTGTTGTGAACTTCGTGTGGCATTGACCTCACACTTGGAATCATGTTTTGTTCTCTCTCGATCTGTTGATGATGAGGTTTTCCATTCTGTTGAGTCCGATTCTTGGCTATTTTATAGGCCAGGTCTCTCCACCTTTTCCGACTTTGCACTGTTCTGCCCCAGCTATGGACAAGAAAAAATGTAGCCCACACGCTTTTTGTTTAAAACCAAGGCTTACTCAATTAACAACTACTAATAAGCTTGCTTAGTAGTTGATACATACAAACACAAGTTAAAGCAGTCTTTTCTTTTAAAAAAAAATATGTTAATTAAATGGCATTAATAATAATAATAATAATAATAATAATAATAATAATTTGTTAGATTTGTATGCCGCCCCTCTCCGAAGACTCGGGGCGGCTCACAACAACAATAATAACAGTGTTACAATGTAAACAAATCTAATATTAAAAACATCTTTAAAAACCCATCATTTAAAAACCATGCACCACACGCATACCATACATAAAAATATAAAAGCCTGGGGGAGATGTCTCAATTCTCCCATGCCTGGCGATACAGGTGGGTCTTAAGCAATTTAGGAAAGACAAGGAGGGTGGGGGCAGTTCTGATCTCTGGGGGGAGTTGATTCCAGAGGGCCGGGGCCGTCACAGAGAAGGCTCTTCCCCTGGGGCCCGCAAGACGACATTGTTTAGTCGACGGGATCCGGAGAAGGCCAACTCTGTGGTACCTTATCAGCCGCTGGTATTCTGGTCCAATGCCATGTAGGGCTTTATAGGTCATGACCAACACTTTGAATTGTGACCGGAAACTGATCGGCAGCCAATGCAAGCCACAGAGTGTTGGAGAGACGTGGGCGAACCTAGGTAACCCCACAATTAGGAAAGAAATAAAAGCTTGGAATTTGGGTGGGAGGAGGAGGAAGAAGAAGAAGAGGAGGAGGACAGTCACTGCAGAAGGAAGAAGGTGAGGTGAGGGGAATCCAAAAAATCCAAAACTTTAAGGCTTAAAAAAAAAAGAGGGTCTTTGAGGTGCCAAGGAGGAGCACGCGCCTCCCATACACCCGGTGCGAGGCTGCCTCCTGTACACTGCGCCAGAGAGAGAAACCCAGGGGGAATTTCAAGAAACTGGCCGGGCCTTCATGCCGCTCTCAAATTTCCTGTGAAATTTTTCCGGGCTCAGGTTCTTAAGTAGAAAATGGTTCCTAAGAAGAGGCAAAAAATCTTGAACACCCGGTTCTTATCTAGAAAACTTCTTAAGTAGAGGCGTTCTTAAGTAGAGGTACCACTGTATATCAATCTTCCCCCTTCCCAAAGAATAAAGTAAAAAAATATCTGGAGGAGGCATATAAGAACATCAGCTTCACCAATAGAAGCCATTTAGTAAAAACAACCTTCACCTTACTCTCAAATTAATAATAATAATAATAATAATAATAATAATAATAATAATAATAATAATTTATTAGATTTGTATGCCGCCCCTCTCCAAGGACTCGGAGCGGCTCACAACAATAATACACCATGTACAAATCTAATGTTAAAAACAAAACCCTTATTATAAAAAGAAAACAATCACACAACCTAACAGACCATACATAAACCATAATAGCTAGGGAATACATAAATTCCAAACATGTTTACAAGAATCCCAAAATAGAAGATTTGGGGACTGGAAGTCTTAAGACATTGAAAGGGAGAAACTAATTAAAACAGAGATTCTTGGGTGAAATGTCATCTCATTCCACCTTTTCGAGCAACGTTCTTCCTGAGGCATATAAATTATGTCCTTGTGAGCGAGTTTAATGCTGAATCCATCTATCCTCGTTAGCTGTTTTCCGTGTCCTTTTCTGATGCTGCCTCTCTGCCAATCCAGGCCGAAGAAGCCATGGCAACATACCGGACCTGCATCGCAGATGCCAACACCCAGAAGCAGGAGTTGGAGGACACCAAAGTGACAGCCCTTCGGCAGCTCCATGAAGTGGTCAAGCAGAGTGACCAAGTCATAAAGTCGGTGAGTTTGGCTAGGCCAGTGATGGCGAACCTTTTTTCCCTCGGGTGCTGAAAGAACATGCATGCGTGCTCACACCCATAATTTAATGCCCGGGGAGGGTGAAAATGCCCGGGGAGCTTCCCCCACCTCCCGGAGGCCCTCTGGAGGCCAGAAATGGCCTGTTTCCCAACTTTGGGTGGGCCCAGTAGGCTTGTGTTTCGCCCTCCCCAAACTCCAAAGGCTTCCCTAGAGCCGGGGGAGGGTGAAAACGCCCTCCCTCCCTGGAAGACTCTCTGGAAGCCAAAAATGCCCTCCCAGAACTTCTATGCAAGCCAAAAATAAGCTACGTTTATTTATTTATTTTATTTATTTATTGGATTTGTATGCCACACCTCTCCGTAGACTCGGGGCGGCTAACAGCAGTGATAAAAAACAGCATGTAACAATCCAATGCTAAACAACTAAAAAAAACCTTATTATAAAACCAAACATACATACAAACATACCATGCGTAAATTGTAGAGGCCTAGGGGGAAAGAATATCTCAGTTCCCCCATGCCTGATGGCAGAGGTGGGTTTTAAGAAGCTTACGAAAGGCAAGGAGGGTGAGGCCAATTCTAATCTTTGGGGGGAGTTGGTTCCAAAGGGCCGGGGCCGCCACAGAGAAGGGTCTTCCCCTGGGTCCCGCCAAACGACATTGTTTAGTTGACGGGACCCGGAGAAGGCCCACTCTGTGGGACCTAACTGGTCGCTGGGATTCATGCAGCAGAACTAGAGTAACAGCTCACATGCCAGCAGATATAGCTCCAGGTGCCACTTGTGACATTCGTGCCATAGGTTCGCCATCACTGGACTGGACCATCCCCCTAACGTGGTTCAGTTCTTTGGTCCCTTAAGGAGAATCTGCAAGCAAGCTCACTCTGAGCCATGTTCTTTGCAGGAGACTGTCAACTCTGAAGTGAACCTGGCTGACGCGATTTTGGAGGCTTCCGTGTTGCGAAGAAGGGATACGGAGGGGGGCCCATAGTTAGATGGGGGGGGTTTATAGCCAAAACAAAATAGTTTCATCAAAGACATTCCAACAGAGGAAGGTGGGGTGAAATAACCAGGCAACCAACTAGCGCTTTGATTGGACAATGTGACTGATGGCTTGGGGAAAGGGAGAACTTTCGCATTTTAACGCGGTGAAAACAATGGGAACTTTCAGAGTCGGTTTTCATCAGTTTGTGCCAATATGATATCTCCAATAAAAGTGTTCTTCGAGGAATGTGCTTGCCTTGAAGTTCTTCTTTCTATGGAGCTATTACTTGGAAATCTGGAAGACACATTTTTATTATTTGATTTGATTTGGTTTGGTTTGGTTTGATTTGATTTGATTTGATTTGATTTGATTTGATTTGATTTGATTTGATTTGATTTGATTTGATTTGATTTGATTTGTCAAGTACGTATTGGTAGTATACCAAGATATAACAATGTTTATATACATGATACTTGTAAGGGAGAAACATTAGGACAGAGGACGGAAGGCATCAGAACTAGAAACTTAGTTTATGTCCAAATGGGAGCTAAGATTGTCACCAACGTTTTTGTGCAGAATTCTGGTAGTCGGTTTTTGTAGGTTTTGGGCTTGTGACACCCACACTGGAGATGTCTTATTCATATTGATGACTGATTATAAGTTGGGGTTGACTCTTAGCAACTATATAGAGAGGTTTTTCTCCCATGACTTTATTCACAGAGTCCATCCTTTTCTCTGACACGTTTCTCTCCTTTCCTCTTTTCTATGACTTCCGGATTCCAGGCTACCATTTCCTTCTACCAAATCATGCACATGCAGACCGCCCCACTGCCTGTCTATTTTCAGACGTTGTGCGAGAGCAGCAAACTCTATGATCCGGGGCAACAGTATGCCTCTCACGTCAAGCGGATGCAGCGGGGAGACGAACCTGAGACGCAATATGATTTTGAGCCCTACGTGTCAACCAATAACTGGTAAGGTTTGCTAATGCCCAGAGGTGGGCTGCTCAGGTGGAACGAGTGGGTGGGTGGGTGGAGAGACAGACAAATAAGTTTTTTTGCTTTGCAAGCCTAGAAATCCGGATGGATGGATGGATGGATGGATGGATGGATAGGGATAGATGGATAGATGGATGGATGGATGGATGGATGGATGGATGGATGGATGGATGGATAGATGGATAGATGGATAGATGGATAGATTGATAGATAGATAGGTAGGTAGGTAGGTAGGTAGATAGATAGGTAGATAGGTAGGTAGGTGGGTGGGTAGATGGGTAGATGGGTAGGTAGGTAGGTAGGTAGGTAGGTAGGTAGATAGATAGATAGATAGATAGATAGATAGATAGATAGATAGATAGTAGATGGATAGATGGATGGATGGATAGATAGATAGATAGATAGATAGATAGATAGATAGATAGATAGTAGATGGATAGATAGAGAGAGAGAGAGAGAGAGAGAGAGAGAGAGATAGGTAGATAGATAGATAGTAGATGGATGGATGGATAGATAGATAGAGAGATAGTAGATGGATAGAGATAGTAGATGGATAGATAGATTAGATTAGATTTATTGGATTTATATGCCACCCCTCTCCAAAAACTCGGGGCGGCTCAATAGATAGATAGATAGATAGATAGATAGATAGATAGATAGATAGATAGATAGATAGTTAGTAGATGGATAGATGGGATAGATGGATAGATAGGATAGGATAGATAGACAGACAGACAGTAGACAAATAAGTCAAGGTCTACCTGTATTCCCTCTTCAACAGCTCTCCAGTGACTCGGGCAAGAAAAGGCAGCTACAGTATTCCTGAATTCACGGGAACGAGTAGCTCTGACACCTCCAGTAAAGATGGCGCAGCCTCCGAGGGTGACACAGCTACAGGTCGAGACCCTCAGAACCGGCCCACCCAGCTTGAAAAACGAGGTGAGGAGACAGCCTAACTTTTCTGCTGAAAAGGGGGATTTCTGCGCCCCTCCCGCCCCATATATGGTCCCCTTGGTTTTTGTAACTTTCAGGATTTTGATTCAGGATTGCCAGCAAATTTAGTATGAATTTGCTCCCAAATGCAAAACTATGTATGTATGTATGTATGTATCAGTGGTAGGTTGCTCCTGGTTTGGCCCGGTTCAGCGAACCGGTAGCAGTGATAGCGGGACGCTCTGCCCACCCATCCAGGATGCTCCACCCACCTGTGTGCCAGGAGGGGGTCCCTACCTTTTGCCACTACTGGAATGTTTCTGGAAACCGGCGCAGGTGCCTGGCGGGCACGTGGGCTCATTCTCGCACAAGATTTTACTTCTGCGCATGCGCCATAAGCCAAATCTTGTTTGAGAATATGTGTGCAATGAGATTACGGTGATTTTCACCGATATTTTTGCTTCCGTGCATGTGCAAAAGCAAAGAAACGCCCAAAATGGGCGAAATCATGCACGCGAGAATGTCCTCATGTGAGATTTCGTTTCCGGCGCATGCACAGAAGCCAAATCTCACACGGACACATCGTTCATGGAGATATGTGCACATCTCCATTTTCGCTACTAGAACCCCGATCCCAGCCGCACCAGGTGCAACCCATTACTGTTGTGCGCGCATGAGCGAACTAATAGTGACAGGATTTATAACGCACTACTGGTATGTATGTGTAGGATTTGTTGTCTAGTTTTGAAATAATCACCACTAGCCAATTGTAGATTTTCTTTGTTTTTGTTGTTCTGGTTCAAAAACAAAGGAAGTATAGTTGCGTTTTGAAACAACACCTGTGAGTTGGATAACTGAGAATCTCCATAGACATCTTCAGAGGTTTGTGTAACTGGCCCTCCTGTGTGTCTGCATAAGTTGCTTGGCTTGGATCTGGAAGGAGGTATAGACCCAGGTAACATATGTGGCTGAATCTTTTCTCAAAGCAGAGGTCCTGCTGTTATGTGGCCAGGCTCCCTACTAGAATCCAACCACAGCATCTTTTTTTCAGCTAGGTTCCCACGAGGTCACTGTCAACTTGCCCCAACTCATGACTGAGCCCAACTTTTATTACCATATTTTTCAGAGTATAAGACATATTTAAAAATTTAAAGAATTTTCCCCCCTTGTTTTCCTCCCCCAAAACTAAGGGGCATCTTACACTCTGAAAAATACTAAGTATCTTTAACTGTTCCAGGATTCGAATAGTATTCCTCCCATATCTTAATTCTGCCAGCATTACCCACCTTCCACGCAAAGGAACAGCTGTTACTTCTGGTCACCTTTGTAGAAACTCAGAGACCAGCAGTGAGTAAAAAGAGAGTCAGACAGAAACGGGATGTGCAACAGGAACAAGTAATTTCATGCTGGGAATTTTCCTCTGAGTCAAAGATTCATTATCACTCATTACTGCAGACTGCATCTTGTCTGAAGAGATCAGAAGCAAATAGGAACTGCGTGAAAAGGAAGGCTCAGGTGGTCCTCAACCTACGACTACAGTTACAACCAGAATGTCCATAACTATAAACAAACCGGTTGTTAGGTGATTTGTGCCCCATTTTACAATCAGGAGGAAGCCAGATTCACTTAATGACTACAAATTTTCTTTAAAACTGCAGTGATTTGCTTAACAACTGGGGCAAAATTCATACCCTCCAAACGTCGCTACAGAGCACTGCACACCAAGACAACTAGACACAAGAACAGTTTTTTCCCAAATGCCATCACTCTGCTAAACAAATAATTCCCTCAACACTGTCAAACTATTTACTAAGTCTGCCCTTCTTTTTCTACTAGTTTTTTCTCATCATTCCTATCACCCATTTACTCCCACTTATGACTGTATGGCTGTAACTTGTTGCTTGTATCCTAAGATTTTTATTAATATTGATTGTTTCTTCATTGCTTATTTGACCTCTATGACAATCATTAAGTGTTGTACCTCGTGATTCTTGACAAATGTATCTTTTTCTTTTATGTACACTGAGAGCATCTGCACCAAGACAAATTCCTTGTGTGTCCAATCAATTCAATTCAATTTAATTCAATTTATTAGATTTGTATGCCGCCCCTCTCCGAAGACTCGGGGCGGCTCACAACAAAAATAAAAACAGTATAACAATGGAACAAATCTAATAATAAAATTACATTAAAAAACCCCAACAATTTAAAAACCATATACAACACATACATACCAAACATAAAATATAAGAAAGCCTGGGGGAGATGTCTTAATTCCCCCATGCCTGGCGATATAGGTGGGTCTTGAGTAACCTGCGAAAGCCAAGGAGGGTGGGGGCCGTTCTAATCTCCGGGGGGAGTTGATTCCAGAGGGCCGGGGCCACTACAGAGAAGGCTCTTCCCCTGGGGCCCGCCAAACAACATTGTTTGGTCGACGGGACCCAGAGAAGGCCAACTCTGTGGGACCTTATCGGCCGCTGGGATTCGTGCGGTAGAAGGCGGTTCCGGAGGTACTCTGGTCCAATGCCATGAAGGGCAATCATACTTGGCCAATAAAGAATCCCTATTCTATTCTATTCTATTCTATTCTATTATATTATATTTAAGAACTGCCTTGCTTAGCAAGGGAAATTTGGTGCTCAGTTGTGATCATAAGCCAAGGACGATCTGTAGTGCCAAGTCAAAATAATGTCCAGCCCCTTCGTGAGATTCTCTATCTGCGCTAACCGAGATCCCAGCTATATTGACAAAGTGCCCGAATTTGAGATGCTTTTCCTATTTGAAAGAACCGGTCAGCATTGCAAAGGCTCAGCCTCTTGTCTGACTCATGCGGGAATGAAATCTGCCTTGTCATTGGCTCCTTAGGTGGACGAGGTCACCAGGTACACAAATCATGGCCAACAGCCATCACAGAGACGACGGACAGTCTGGAATCCTCTGCCACAAGCCCAGGTACGTATCTTCCCATCTTCTGACCTATGGATTGTGCAAGTTCCATTTGGACAGTGATGTTGAACCTTTCTTTCCTCGGGTGCCAAAAGAGCGTGGGCGCGCGCTGTCGCACATGCCCACACCCGTAATTCAATGCCTAAGGAGGGCAAAAACAGCTTCCCCTGCTTCCTGGAGGCCCTCTGGAGGCCAAAAACGGCTTGTTTCCCAACTTCTGGTGGGCCCAGTAGGCTAGTGTTTCGCCCTCCCCAGGCTCCAAAGGCTTCCCTGGAGCCAGGGGAAAGTAATATTGCCCTCCCCATCCCCCCGGAGGTTCTCTGGAAGCCAAAAACACCCTCCCAGAGCCTCTGCACGAGCCAAAAATCAGCTGGCTGGCACACACATGCACGTTGGTGCTGAGCTAGGACAACGGCTCACATTGGCTCCGTGTGCCACTTGTGGCACCCGTGCTATAGGTTCGCCATCACTGCATTAGGATCTGAGCCAAGGGTGAAATTCAACCACTTTGACCCAGCTCGGGAGAGGCAGTAGAGACGATTCGTTAAGAATCGCCCCTGGTTGGCCCCGCCCACACCCGTCCAGTCACCCACTTGCCCAGTCATCACTTACCTCTCAGCCTCGGTGGTGCAGTAGTTAAGAGTTCAGTAGAGTGATCACCAGCTGCCAGTAGTCTGGCAGATCAAATCTCACCAGGCTCACGGTTGACTCAGCCTTCCATCCTTCCAAGGTCGGTAAAATAAGGACCCAGATTGTTGGGGGAAAATATGATTACCATCTGTAAACCGCTTAGAGAGGGCTGTAAAGCATTATGAAGCAGTATATAAGTCTAAATGCTATTAATGTAGTGGACAGCTCTTTTCCATTTTATTATTTATTCCAAAGACGGGCTACAAGAATGGTGGAAGGTCTTCAGCATAAAACGTATCAGGAAAGACTTCATGAACTCAATCTGTATAGTCTGGAGGACAGAAGGAAAAGGGGGGACATGATCGAAACATTTAAATATGTTAAAGGGTTAAATAAGGTCCAGGAGGGAAGTGTTTTTAATAGGAAAGTGAACACAAGAACAAGGGGACACAATCTGAAGTTAGTTGGGGGAAAGATCAAAAGCAACGTGAGGAAATATTATTTCACTGAAAGAGTAGTAGATCCTTGGAAGAAACTTCCAGCAGACGTGGTTGGTAAATCCACAGTAACTGAATTTAAACATGCCTGGGGTAAACATATATCCATTGTAAGATAAAACACAGGAAATAGTATAAGGGCAGACTAGATGGACCATGAGGTCTTTTTCTGCCGTCAGTCTTCTATGTTTCTATGTTTCTATTAGACACACAGTAACTCCTGTTAACTCCGAGGTTACCAGGATGCTGGGATATGTAGTTTAATAACAAATGGGAAAGAACCAGGATGGGGAAAACAAGTAAACAGATCAGGAGTGAAATTCAAAAAGAGATCATATACCAATAATTATTCACAAAACAATAAGAGGTTCACAAATACTTACTACATAAGAGCAATAAGACTCTTATTACTCTTATGTAAGAATTTGTGTACCTCTTTTATTGTTTTGTGTATAATAACTGGTATATCTTCCTTCTGTAGGTCATTAGGACAAAAAAGTGACATCGACTTATTTAGTTATTTAGTTATTTTATTTATTTTATTTATTTATTTTATTTATTTATTTTATTTATTTATTTTATTTATTTATTGGATTTGTATGCCGCCCCTCTCCGTAGACTGGAGGCAGCTAACAGCAATAGTACAAAACATCATGTAAATCCAATACTAAAACTAATACTAAAACAATTAAAAAACCCTTATTTATAAAACCAAACATAAATACAAACAAACATACCATGCATAAATTGTAAAGGCCTAGGGGAAAAGAATATCTCAGTCCCCCCATGCCTGATGGCAGAGGTGGGTTTTAAGGAGCTTACAAAAGGCGAGTTAATTAGTTAGTTAGTTAGTTAGTTAGTTAGTTAGTTAGTTAGTTAGTTAGTATGCCGCCCACTCCTGAAGGACTCAAGGTGGCTTGGCCACGCCTGCCCACCCAATCACATGACCACCAAGCCACGCCCACAGAGCCACGCCCACAGAGCCACGCCCACAGAGCCAGCAGGGAAAAAATGTGACTCTCACCCCTGATCTGAGATGAAAAGCATCTAATAAAATATTCTTAACTATTGGCATCAATATATTTGTTTGTTTGTTTGTTTGTTTGTTTGTTTGTTCCTTCCTTCCTTCCTTCCTTCCTTCCTTCCTTCCTTCCTTCCTTCATTCATTCATTCATTCATTCAATTTTTATGCCGCCCTTCTCCTTAGACTCAGGGTGGCTTACAACATGTTAGCAATAGCACTTTTTAACAGAGACAGCCTATTGCCCCCAAAATCCGGGTTCTCATTTTACCCACCTCGGAAGGATGGAAGGCTGAGTCAACCTTGAGCCGGTGATGAGATTTGAACTGCTGACCTTCAGATCTATGTCAGCTTCAGTGACCTGCAGTACAGCACTCTACCTGCTGCGCCACCCCGGCTCATTATATTCATTTCTTCCATTCATTCATTCAATTTATATTTGATCGATGCACCCGCTCACACATTGGCAGCTATGAAAAAGGTCATTAAATTCAGGGAGCTTTAGGAAAACAATTTCCCTCTACCCTTCAGTCGGTAGTAGGTAGCTCCCAGTGCGGTAGCAGACTGCTCACTGGTAGCGGCTGCCAGATTGTGCAATTTGCATTGACCGCTTGTGGGCCCCACCATCCTTTTTTGTATTTTTTGCTTTATGCACATGCCTAGAAGCAAAATCTCATGAGGGGATGTGCATGCGCATGTGATGATGCGTGTGCACATGAGATTTTGGCAATTTGTTTTGCTTTCGCACATGCGCGGAAGCCAAAAAAGTCACTGATATCTCTCTCCCGCTCACAACCCATCACAAGATTTCAGCGTGCTCTTGTTTCCTGCACATGCGCAGAAGCAAAAACACACTGGGGCTGCGCATAGCGCACACACGCACACAACACAACCGAAGCTGCACACACAGCACACCAATAATGGTGGTAGTTGCAATCCTCCCCTGCCTTCAATCACTCAAGAAGACATTTTGAGTTGACATCTGAAAGATAGGCTACACTCAAACGAGGGCACTTGACCTAAAATCAACCAATAACTTTTGTGTTTGAGACAAAATCTGGAAATTCAGCCAGATATTCCAACTTTCTGGGTCTCCCAAAACTCCCAGGAATCTTGCAGGCAATGGAGTTTTCCTTATGGCAAAACTCAAAAGCCCACGCTTATTTATTTATTATTTATTTATTTATTTATTAGATTTGTATGCCGCCCCTTTCCATAGACTCGGGGCCTCTCACAACATAATAAAACAATTCATAACAACATTAAGGGAGAAATTCTTGCTAAATGTGATCCAGAAGCCACACACACGGTGGTGTGATGGTCAAGCTTTCCCTCCACCTTTTGTTCCTGTGCCACATGTTGACCCCGAAATAGGATTGTTTTTTGACATCTTTAGAGTTTAGGTTTTTTGCTGTCTGGGATAAATTCTAAAATCAAGTCTTTCTCTTGGTTAGGCGAGTTTCCTCAGATGCCTTCCAATGGATCATTGTCCCCTAAAGACGAGGCTGATGGGAATTCACCTTCCTTTGAACAGAGTACGTATTAGCGGAAGAATACAAATCGTGGTAAAATTCCTCCCTGTAGAGCAAGGGCTCGCCAACCTTGGCAACTTTACGACTTGTGGACTTCAACTCCCAGAATTCCTCAGCCAGCCCTGCATGTAGAGGAGGGACTTAAGAGGAAAATCAGTATTTATTTATTTGTTTGTTTGTTTGTTTGTCCAATACACAATACATATTGAAGAGAATAGACATGTAGTAATACAGTGTTCCCTCGATTTTCGCGGGTTCGAACTTCGCGAAAAGTCTATACCACGGTTTTTCAAAAATATTAATTAACAAAATTAACCGCTCCAAACTTGACTGTAAAAAATATGACTTTAACAATTGAGTTGTCGAAGCGTGGAACTCATTACCGGACTCAATAGTGTCAACTCCTAACTCAATCTGTATAGTCTGGAGGACAGAAGGAAAAGGGGGGACATGATCGAAACATTTAAATATGTCAAAGGGTTAAATAAGGTTCAGGAGGGAAGTGTTTTTAATAGGAAAGTGAACACAAGAACAAGGGGACACAATCTGAAGTTAGTTGGGGGAAAGATCAAAAGCAACATGAGAAAATATTATTTTACTGAAAGAGTAGTAGATCCTTGGAACAAACTTCCAGCAGACGTGGTTGGTAAATCCACAGTAACTGAATTTAAACATGCCTGGGATAGACATATATATCCATTGTAAGATAAAATACAGGAAATAGTATAAGGGCAGACTAGATGGACCATGAGGTCTTTTTCTGCCGCCAGTCTTCTGTTTCTATATTTTGACGATGTTTCAGTCTTTGCCTTTTTAAAAAATTCTGGTTACCAGGTATTCATGAAATGACTCCAGGGATCTCTACACCCACCGGCCCTTTCCGGCATATCGGCATGTCCAGAGCTGCCCAAACTCACCGTCTGAGGAAGTTGCGGACACCTTCCAAATGCCGGGAGTGCAACAGCTATGTTTATTTCCAGGGAGCTGAATGCGAAGAGGTAGGATGGGTACTTGGGCTATGGCAGGGTTTCTCATTAATTTTCCGTTATGTCCCCCCCCCGTTCCCCCCCAGGAAGAAGTAAACACTTCATGCCCCCAACTCTCCGCCAGGACGATTGTTTGCAATATTCAGCACATTTTCACTGAAAAAACTCAAGCGGCTTATCAGCGTGATTGGGTTGTAATGTGTTTAAGTGACGCTTTTATTTATTTGGCTTCATGCTGTTCGCTGCCAACATTTTTTGACACAGTAAACATACCGGTCTTTCCTCGTCTCCCACCATAGTCACAGTGAAGCCAAGCGCTACATAGGCTTCATCATATTTCCTCGTCTTAGCTTTTGGGAAACTTACGTTTGTCTCATTATCTCCGTCTCTCTCCTCTTTTCTTTTCATCCCTGTTAAATATTTTCCCACAGTGTCTCTTAAGGGTTTGTTATCTGCACTTCATATCTCCTGCTCTGTGCGGTGTGCTCAGTGCAAAAACCCCCTACTCCCTGTGGCAAAAAAACATGTTCTCCAGGGTCACGTGTCCCCCTTGGCATTGCTCCGCGCCCCCCACCAGGGGGCCCCACCCCACTATTTGAGAAACACTGGGCTGTGACAAGGCAGTACAAAAAATACAGGCACACTTTGGAAATACGGCTAATCTTCAACTTATAACAGTTCGACGTCTGAAATCACCACGGCATTGAAAAAAGTGACTTATGACCATTTTTCACACTTATGACCATAGTAGTAATATTAATAATTAATTATTATTTATTAAATTTGAATGCCACCCCTCTCCGCAGACTCGGCGCGGCTCACAACAATAATAACAATGTGACAATGTAACAAATCTAATATTTTTTAAAAAGCATCTAAAAACCCATCATTTAAAAACCATACAACACAAGCATACCATACATAAAACTATATAAGCCTGGGGGAGATGTCTCAATTCCCCCATGCCTGGCGATATAGGTGGGCCTTAAGCAATTTAGGAAAGACAAGGAGGGTGGGGGCAGTTCTAATCTCTGGGGGGAGTTGATTCCAGAGGGCCAGGGCCGCCACAGAGAAGGCTCTTCCCCTGGGGCCCGCCAGACGACACTGTTTAATCGCCGGGACCCGGAGAAGGCCAACTCTGTGGGACCTTATCAGCCGCTGGGATTCGTGCAGCAGAAGACCGTCCCGGAGGTATTCCGGTCCAATGCCATGTAGGGCTTTATAGGTCATGACCAACACTTTGAATTGTGACCGGAAACTGATCGGCAGCCAATGCAAGCCACGGAGTGTTGGAGAGATGTGGGCGAACCTAGGTAACCCCACAATAGGTCTCGCGGCCGCATTCTGCACGATCTGAAGTTTCTGGACACTTTTCAAAGGTAGCCCCATATAGAGAGCATTGCAGTAGTCGAACCTCGAGGTGATGAGGGCATGAGCGTCTGTAGCATCTCCATGGTCACGTGATCAAAATTCAGTCACTTGGCAGCTGACTCACATTCATGACAGTGGTCATGTGACCCACTTTTGCGACCTTCCGACAAGCCAGGTTAGTGGGGTAGCCAGATTCACTTAACAACCACGTTTCTAATTTAATAACTGCAGCAATTCACTTTAACAATTGTGGCAAGAAAGGTAGTAAAATGGGGTAAAATTCATTTAACAACTTTGTTTCTATGTTTCTATGTTTCTAACTGTCTCACTTAGCAATAGAAATTTTGTGCTCAATTGTGGTCGTACGTCGAGGAGTTTCTGTATTACAGATTTGGTTCCAGACCATCAACCTACGGCATATTTATTTATTTATTCATTCATTCATTTATTCATTTATTAGATTTTTATGCTGCCCTTCTCAAAAGACTCAGGGCAGCATACAACATAACACATTCAATACAAATGTATAGAAATCTAATATTAAAAATTATTATGAAAAACTTTTAAAATGTTAAAAAAACACCCATTCATCCCAACACAATCTTCCCCTTTTGCCTAATCAATTACTCATGGCAACGGCCGGAATTGATCTCGATACTCCCGGCCCCCAAGCCCACCAGCAGAGATGGGTCTTCAAAATTTTGCAAAAGGCCAGGAGTTAGGGGGCGGTACGAATCTCCAGAGGGAGTTTATTCCAGAGGGCCGGGGCTGCCACAGAGAAGGCTCTTCCCCTAGGTCCCGCCAGATGACATTGCCTGGCCAACGGGACCTGGAGAAGGCTGGCTTTGTGGGCCCTAACTGGCCGCTGGGGTACATGAGGCAGAAGACAGTCCCATAGGTAATCTTCGATTGTAGGTAAATATTGTAGGTAAATATTGATCATGGGATGCTGTAGGAGCCATAAGTGTAATAAGTCACTTTTTTTCAGTGCTGTTTGAATGGTCACTAAACGAATGGTTGAAAGTCAAAGACCTACTGTATTAATAGTGTTTCTCAATCTCAGCTGGGTGGACTTCCACAATTCCCCAACCTGCCTTGAGAAACACTTTCGTTGTTGTTAGTTGCAAAGTTGTGTCCAACCCATTGCGACCCCATGGACAACTTTCCTCCAGGCCTTTCTGGCAGGTCTGGCAGGTTCCATTAAGTCCAAGGGATTTGCAGGAGTCTTGTTAATTAACCCTCTTGTTAATGACATATTGCCACCCAGTGGCTCTTTCTGGAACTGCACGAACTCCCTAAAACTACCGTTTCACTTCCACCTTCTCTTCCTCTGCCTCCTCTTCTCCAGTGTTACTTAGCCTGCCACAAGAAATGCCTGGAGACCCTGGCCATTCAGTGTGGGCACAAGAAACTTCAAGGGAAACTGCAGCTCTTCGGGCGAGACTTTGCTCAGGCTTCCCACATCGGCTTTGATGGCGTCCCCTTCATCGTCAAGAAGTGCATCAACGAGATCGAAAGGCGGGCCATGAAAACAAAAGTAAGAGGCAGAGCACCTGTAACGAAAGAAATTTATTTACAGAGGGAAAAAACACTCCTCTCTGCCCCAGAGCCTGGGAATTGTGTCATCAGGCTATAAGCCTTCATCTTCACTGGGGTAATCAAGAACCAGCCGAAATTTCACAGCAAAAAATATTGCAAAGGTTGTGCTTTGTTTTACTATAAACTGGGGGTTTTCCAATCTTGGTCACTTTAAGAGGCATGGACTTCAACTCCCAGAATTCCCCGGCCAGCCATAGAATAGAATAGAATAGAATAGAATAGAATAGAATAGAATAGAATAGAATAGAATAGAATAGAATTTTATTGGCCAAGTATGATTGGACACACAAGGAATTTGTCTTGGTGCATATGCTCTCAGTGTACATAAAATAAAATATACATTTGTCAAGAATCATGTGGTACGACACTTAATGATTGTCATAGGGGTCAAATAAGCAATGAAGAAGCAATATTAATAAAAATCTTAGGATATATGCAACAAATTACAGTCATACAGTCAACATGGGAGGAAATGGGTGAAAGGAATGATGAGAAAAACTAGTAGAATAGATGTGCAGATTTAGTAGAAAGTCTGACAGTGTTGAGGGAATTATTTGTTTAGTAGAGTGATGGTGTTCAGAAAAAAAAACTGTTCTTGTGTCTAGTTGTCTTGGTGTGCAGTGCTCTGTAGCGACGTTTTGAGGGTAAGAGTTGAAACAGTTTGTGTCCAGGATGCGAGGGGTCAGTAAATATTTTCCCCGCCCTCTTTTTGACTCGTGCAGTATACAGGTCCTCAATGGAAGGCAGGTTGGCAGCAATTGTTTTTTCTGCAGTTCTGATTGTCCTCTGAAGTCTGTGTCGGTCCTGTTGGGTTGCAGCACCAAACCAGACAGTTTTAGAGGTGCAGATGCTTTTGGGAATTGAAGGCCACATCTCTTAAAGTGGCCAAGATTGCAAAACTCTGCTGTGAGGCCTCCAGTAATTGTCCTAAAGCAGGGAGTTGAAGTCCACAAGTCTTAAAGTTGCTAAGGTTGGAGACTGCTGTGCTAAAGAGAGTGTGTTGGTATGTCTCGGTATAGCTAGGCTATGAGACCTTTGACATACACTGAGCAGAGAATTTTAACAGAGTGTGGATGTGTGGTAAAGCCAAAGAAAAAGACCCAGACTTAGTTATGCTTAATAAGTAGTATTTACATATATACAAAATAGAAACAATCCATAACAAGCACTAAGCAAATGCACTCCCCCCTCAAGGCAAAGCAAAAGTGAATGAGCGATAAAGCATCATTGAGGGAAGGAGTACTGGCGCCCTCTTATGGCGAACCAGCCCAAAATATTTAAAGTGATAGTACAAGAGGCTATAATAGGTAGTTTACAATGGCAAACCCTAACAACCGTGTACCTTGTACTAACAGAGTGAAAACAAACTGTGTTTAACTGTGATCTCTCATCTAATAGAAAGGAAGAATGCACGGGGAATAATTTTATGAGCTATTTAATTCAAGGGAAGCAAAGTTAATTTTGGCTCTATTCCTGCCGACTTTTTTGCATTGCAACACCTGTAAAATGGTTGTAAACTTCTGTTGAAAATGGTTGTAATTTTTTTTTTCAAGGTGACAGAGGGATGGAAACTCTGTGGGGCACACACAAAAAATAGGCAGAACTTCAATCGCATCATTATAATTACTGTGGTTCATTTTGACTATCTACCTTCTGTTGTGAGTGGTCCACGTCTGGCTCAGCTGGTTACGGATTCCGAGGACCAGGAGACGGGTGCATATTGGTATCGTAGTCCCGTGTTCTTAGCACCCGAGTCTGAGAGTGAGAGTGATGAGGAGTTAGAGACTGAGGACCCACCGGAGACTGTTGCACCCCCAGTTATGGGATTCAGTGAGTCAGAGGACGATGGGGAATTAGAGGAGGAGGACCCCCTGTTAGATGCAAGGTTTAAAAAACCAACAAGAATCAGAATTTTATTATGTTTGGCAAAAGGTATACATCTGGTGGGATACAAAGAATCAGAGATGTTGTGGTTCAGTCTGGGACCCCTCCGGGAATGGCTGACCTTCTGTCGGTTTCCAGCTCAGAGGGAGAGGCTGAGGAACAGGAGGTGCAGACTGACGAGGAAGAGGAATCCCAGGCTGAAGAAGAAGGACAGCCAGAGTCCCACCAGGGGGAGCTCTCCCCAGCAAGCAGCCTGGATTCCTTAGGGGAAAATGCTCAAGACATCATAGATATGCGACAAAGGAGAGCTAATCAGAGACGGACTCAATTGGCTAAGTATTTCCAGCATTAGAGGTCACAGCTGGGTTTGGGTGTGGTGCTCTTGGGAAAGGATAAAAGGCGGACTCACCCTTCCTGGCTTGTGGAGTTTTATCTTGGAGATTCGTGAGACCTGTCTGTGAACTTTGGTGGCTTACAATCCTGGTTTGTGCCTTGGACTATTGAAACCTTGGGGGGGGGGGGTGCCAGCAAGAAGCTTGTGGTATTGACTGGACATCAGGACCCTGCTGTAACGTATTATAGCCTGTCTGTTGTGAAGACAGGTTTTCCTTTGTGCTTATTTTTTCCAGCTATAAAATACTTTTGGCTTTTACCAGAGTCTGGCTGTTTTTTCAGTTGGTGTTGAGGTCTGGGAAAACCCAGACAGAACAAGAGATAACCTTATTTTTATACTATTTTAAATATATATGTACCTAGTAATTATATTGTATAGACAGTGATTATTTACAATACAAACGTAAATTCCTTTTTTCTTCTTCCACTATTTTTTCCTCTTTTTTAGTTCATTTTAAGTCATAACTTTTACATTTCTATATATTTTTAAATACTTTAGATGTTTTTTTACCTATCATCTTATAATTGATATTTTTAAGTATTTCATAGATGGTGTTAAATACGATAAGATTTTCTTTTCTTTTTTTTTCTTATTACAAATATAAAGATGACTTCAACTCTGAGAGGAGCGATTGTTGCTCCACTAAATGTTACATGTAATGTATGTTTTGTTTGTCTTTGCAATTTAATAAAAAATATTTTTTAAAAAAATGTAAGGGTCAGAAGAATTAGGTCTAGACATGAGTATCTGAAAAGAAGGGGTTCTTGGTGTAAATAGATCTATAGGCCACTTGGCCATGCCTTGTCACTATATAAGGGACTGTCTGAGGGGAAGTGGGCATGGTGAACAACGTTTGTAATCATGGTGGTTGGTGAATCGAAGCTGAGAGAACTTTCTTCTTCCAGAGACTTTTTATCCATGCCAGTTTCATGTTCTACAAAGCTTCATTGAATTGTAAGTTTGGTCAAACTGCCAAAAACACTTCAAGGACTGAGATTAATGACTCTTTGGCTTGCAACCTGGGTTTTCTAATCTTTATTTATTTATTTTATTTATTTATTTAGTCCAATACATAATACATATTGAAGAGAATAGATATGTAGTAATATAACTAAAGAAACGAATAGAAGAAAAGATATAAAAGTATAGAAGAACATATTTGAAAGGAAGAAAAGATAAATGAGATAAGGAGAGACAATTGGACAGGGGACGGAAGGCACACTGGTGCACTTATGCATGCCCCTTACTGACCTCTAAGGAACCTGGAGAGGTCAATCATGGATAGTCCAAGGAAAAAATGTTGGGGGTTAGGGGTTGACACTACTGAGTCCGGGTAATGAGTTCCACGCTTTGACAACTCGGTTGCTGAAGTCATATTTTTTACAGTCAAGTTTGGAGTGGTTAATAATTAAGTTTGAATCTGTTGCGTGCTCTTGTGTTGTTGCGGTTGAAGCTGAAGTGGTCATTGACAGGTAGAACGTTGCAGCATATGACCTTGTGGGCAATACTTAGATCGTGTTTTAGGCGTCGTAGTTCTAATCTTTCAAGACCAAGGATTGATAGTCTGCTTTCGTAGGGTATTCTATTTCGAGTGGAGGAGTGAAGGGCTCTTCTGGTGAAGTATCTTTGGACATTTTCAAGGGTGTTGATGTCCGAGATGTGGTATGGGTTCCAGACAGATTAACTGTATTCAATCTCCGACTCATTAGGCAGGAACGCTGCCAGCATGGACTAAAAAGTAGCCTGTTTTTTACTGGACGTTTTAATAGCAATGTAGGTTTATTTTGTATTCTATGAGTTTGTGTGTGTGTGTGTGCTTTTTCTTCCGATTGGACCCGGCCCAGACAGAACACCTTCTGGGCATCCCTGAAAAAAGCACATCCTGGAGAGAGACTGGGTCAAAAAAGTTCAAGATGGCAACGTTTTGTCTGACCGATACTCCTTTCTGTCTTCCTTAGGGCATCTACCGTGTCAACGGAGTGAAATCCCGCGTGGAGAAGCTGTGTCAGGCTTTTGAGAATGGGAAAGAGCTGGTTGAGCTGTCTCAGGCCTCGCCACACGACATCAGCAACGTGTTGAAGCTCTATCTTCGCCAGGTGAGATTGCCCGCAAAGTGATTGCAATCTTTGGGCCAAAAAGTGAAACACCTGCCCTGCCCTTGAAAGACCAGAAGCTTTTTAACCCAAAGTGAAGAAGAAAGATAGTATCCTGTTAACAATAGAAATATAGCTCTTTTTTTAAAAAACAATTGTTTTGTGTAGTATGTATTGGTGCTATACAAAGATATAACAATGTTTATATATTTTTTAATAATTATAAATTTTATTCACAAGAATAGAAACATAGAAACTTAGAAGTCTGACGGCAGAAAAAGACCTCATGGTCCATCTAGTCTGCCCTTATACTATTTTCTGTATTTTATCTTAGGATGGATATATGTTTATCCCAGGCATGTTTAAATTCAGTTACTGTGGATTTATCTACCACGTCTGCTGGAAGTTTGTTCCAAGGATCTACTACTCTTTCAGTAAAATAATATTTTCTCACGTTGCTTTTGATCTTTCCCCCAACTAACTTCAGATTGTGGCCCCTTGTTCTTGTGTTCACTTTCCTATTAAAAACACTTCCCTCCTGGACCTTATTTAACCCTTTAACATATTTAAATGTTTCGATCATGTCCCCCCTTTCCCTTCTGTAATCCAGACTATACAGATTGAGTTCATTAAGTCTTTCCTGATACGTTTTATGCTTAAGACCTTCCACCATTCTTGTAGCCCGTCTTTGGACCCGTTCAATTTTGTCAATATCTTTTTATAGCTGAGGTCTCCAGAACTGAACACAGAATATATACAATAAACACAACAGCAATACAAATAACAATACAAATATTTAGATGAAAAAAGAAATATGAAAAAAGAGGACAAACATCAATGATTTATACAATGAACAGTATACAATAATAACAAACTAATAGTAAAAATCGGGCGGGTGAACGATAGATCTGTATCGAAAGTTTGTGCTATAAATATTCTCTATAGCCCGTTACATTATAAGTAAAAATTACATTATAAGTAAATAAGAAGTAAAGTTGAGTATAACATAGCCAAGAAATTTTAGAAAGATAGGCTTAATTTTTATATCATATTTCAATCCTTTACTGAAGTAATTTAAACACCAGACTGTTATCTTTGTATATACAGTGATCCCTCGATTATCGCGAGGGTTCCGTTCCAAGACCCCTCGCGATAATCGATTTTTCGCGATATAGTGGTGCGGAAGTAAAAACACCATCTGCGCATGCGCACCCTTTTTTTCCATGGCCGCGCATGCGCAGATGGTGTTTTTACTTCCGCACCTGGGAAGACCCAGGGAAGGGTCCTTCGGCCGCCCAGCAGCTGATCTGCTCGGCAGCGCCGCAGCAGCGAGGAGCCGAAGATCGGGGTTTCCCCTTTGCGTGGGCGGCGGGGAAGACCCAGGGAAGGTTCCTTCGGCCGCCCAGCAGCTGATCTGCTCGGCAGTGCCGCAGCAGCGAGGAGCCGAAGATCCAGGTTTCCCTGCCGCCCACGCAAAGGGGAAACCCCGATCTTCGGCTCCTCGCTGCTGCGGCGCTGCCGAGCAGATCAGCTGCTGGGCGGCCGAAGGAACCTTCCCTGGGTCTTCCCCGCCGCCCACGCGCCGCTCGAGAGCAAGAGGGGGAGAGATAGAGAAAGAGAGAGAAGGAAAGAAAGAGATGAGAGAGGGAGGAAGAGAGTGTGAGAGAGGAAGAAGCAAGATAGAGAAAGAGAGAGAGAAAGAAAGATGAGAAAGGAAGAGAGTGACGTCATCGGGTGGGAAAATATTTTTAATTAATATTTTTTGAAAAATCGCGATACAGCGTTTCGCGAAGATCGAGATCGCGAAAATCGAGGGATCACTGTATACGATTTGGTATGTAGTGAATTTGGTATGTAGTGAGTTTTAAGCAGTTATTGGTCGGATTGTTCTTTTTTTTTTTCCCAACCAGCGGTAAAAAGGGTCCCAGTATTTATAAAATATATACATGATACTAGTAGAGAGAAACATTAGGACAGGGCTAGGAAGACGCGCTGGTGCACTTATGCACGCCCCTTACTGACCTCTTAGGAATCGAGAGGTCAACAGTAAATAGTCTAAGGGCAAAGTTTTGGGGGTTAGGTGATGATACTACATAGTCTAGTAGTGAGTTCCATGCATCAACTACTTGTTTACTAAAGTCGTATTTCTTGCAGTCAAGTTTAGAGCGGTTTACTTTATGTTTGTATCTGTTGTGTGCTCGTGTGTTGTTGTAGTTGAAGCTGAAGTAGTCGTTGACAGGAAGGACGTTGTAGCAGATGATTTTATGGGCTATGCTTAGGTTGTGTTTAAGGTGACGTAGTTCTAAGCTTTCTAAACCTAGGATTATAAGTCTTGTTACATAGGGTAGTGTTTCCCAACCTTGGCAACTTGAAGATCTCTGGACTTCAACTCCCAGAATTCCCCAGCCAGCATTCGCTGGCTGGGGAATTCTGGGAGTTGAAGTCCAAATATCTTCAAGTTGCCAAGGTTGGGAAACACTGACGTAAGGTATTCTGTTGCAAGTGGAGGAGTGGAGGGCTCTTCTAGTAAAGTATCTCTGGACATTTTCTAGAGTGTTTATGTCCAAAATATGGTTTGGGAACCAGACAGATGAGCTCTATTCGAGGATTGGTCTGGCAAAAGTTTTAAATGCTCTGTTTAGTAGTGTGAGATTACCGGAGCAGAAGCTACGTAGGATTAGGTTACTAACTCTTGAAAACTTCCAGTGTTGGAGCATTCACAACTTCTGGAGGCAAAATCTTTCCACTGATTAATTGTTCTAACTGTCAGGAAATTTTTCCAACCTAGAACTAAGGAAACATTTCCTGACAGTTGGAACAATTAATCAGTGGAAAGACTTTGCCTCCAGAATTTGTGAATGCTCCAACACTGGAAGTTTTAAAGAAGAAATTGGACAACCATTTGTCTGAAACAGCATAGGGTTTCCTGAGCAGGGAGTTGGAGTAGAAGGTCCCTTCCAACTCTGCTATATTCTCTGTTATTCTGTAAAGTTACATTAATAATGTGAAAAATACAGATGGAATTTTTTTTCCTGCCTTTCCTTTGGTTAACCAAGATTAATCCAGTGAAATTGATTCACACAGCATTGTGGTAGCAGCCTCCAAATGTCTAAATAGAACAGAATAGAATAGAATTCTTTATTGGCCAAGTGTGATTGGACACACAAGGAATTTGTCTTTGGTGCATATACTCTCAGTGTACATAAAAGAAAAGATACATTTGTCAATATTTTCCCTCGGTTTTTCCCCTTTACCTGAGTTAAGTTGTAAGTTAAATAAGCCGCCCAGACTGTCTCAAACTGTGAGATGGGGAATTTATTTATTTATTTATTATAAAATAATTAAATTCTGCATCAGTGAACAGTGCAGTCAGGCGATAGGGAAAGCAAGTAGGATACTTGGCTGCATAGCTAGAGGTAAAACAAGCAGGAAGAGGGAGATTGTGATCCCGCTGTATAGAGAGCTGGTGAGACCACATTTGGAATACTGTGTTCAGTTCTGGAGGCCTCACCTACAAAAAGATATTGATCAAATTAAATGGGTCCAAAGACGGGCGACAAAAATGGTGGAAGGTCTTAAGCATAAAACGTATCAGGAAAGACTTAATGAATTCAATCTGTATAGTCTGGAGGACAGAAGGAAAAGGGGGGACATGATTGAAACATTTAAATATGTTAAAGGATTAAATAAGGTCCAGGAGGGAAGTGTTTTTAATAGGAAAGTGAACACAAGAACAAGGGGACACAATCTGAAGTTAGTTGGGGGAAAGATCAAAAGCAACATGAGAAAATATTATTTTACTGAAAGAGTAGTAGATGCTTGGAACAAACTTCCAGCAGACATGGTAGATAAATCCACAGTAACTGAATTTAAACATGCCTGGGATAAACATATATCCAGCCTAAGATAAAATACAGAAAATAGTATAAGGGAAGACTAGATGGACCATGAGGTCTTTTTCTGCCGTCAGATTTCTATGTTTCTATGTTTCTAACAGATAAGCCTCTCGGGACATTTAATAGAGCTGCCACTCTTAGAAGCTGCATTATTTTTATTAAAAACATGTTAGCTGGAAAAGGTGTTCTCTGACTCCTTCTGAGATATATTTTGTTTGTTTATTAGATTTCTATCCCAACTCTATTCTTTTTATAAACAACTGAAGGCAATGAACATTCATAAGGCTCCTCCTATCTCACCCACAACAATAACCCTTTGTGGTGGATTGGGCTGATAGAAAGCCACTGGCCCAAAGTCTCCCAGTTGGCTCTCATGCCTAAGGGTGGAACTAAGCTTCATTGTCTCCTGGTTTCTAGGCCAGCACCTTAACCACTACACCAAACTGACTCTCAGCTGGGTATTTGGGTAAACCTCAGTCTGGGTAAACCTATGGAATTCACTGCCCTTAGATTCTACTAGTTTTTCTCATCATTCCTCCCATCCTTTTCTTCCCACTTAGGACTGCATGACTGTAACTTGTTGCTTGTTTCCTAAGATTTTTATTAATATTGTTTCTTCATTGCTTATTTGACCCCTATGACAATCATTAAGTGTTGTACCACATGATTCTTGACAAATGTATCTTTTTCTTTTATGTACGCTGAGAGCATCTGCACCAAGACAAATTCCTTGTGTGTCCAATCACACTTGGCCAATAAAGAATTCTATTCTATTCTATTCTATTCTATTCTAGATGCCACCATGGCACCCTCTAAAAGAGAGTGAAATAATTTGCAGAATTGTTCTAGATTGGTTAGGGGATCTTCCAAGTTCAAAGCAGCATCCAAAGCTCTTGCTTTCAAATTCAGCTGATGGGCTTCCTAAATACATTTTATAGTTTATAGTTTATATTTGTTTATATTTTATAGTTTATATTTTTTTTACATTTTACATTATTTTACATTTTTATTTTATTTTGTCAGATTTCTAGGTCTCCCTTCTCCGGAGACTCAAGGCGGCTTCCAATAATATAAAAAAAATACAATACATATAAAAGTGAAACCCAACCTAACACTAAAATTAATAGTTAAAACCCTTATAATATAAAAAACCCCTATAATAAAATCCTAATAATATAAAAAAAAACATTCATTCAACGACAACCACGCAATCACATCTATGGCCGGAGTAAGATGTTATACTCAATGGCTCCAAGCAATGAAGGGCTACCAAATTTTTTACTACCACACTGTGGCCTTGGCTTATTTTTTATTTATTTATTTATTATTTAGATTTGTATGCCGCCCCTCTCCGCAGACTCGGGGCGGCTCACAACAGAATACAACAATTCATGACAAATCTAAATTATAGTTTAAAATATTTTTAAAAACCCATTTACTAAGCAAACATACACACAAACATACCATGCATAAATTGTATATGCCCGGGGGAGATGTCTCAGTTCCCCCATGCCTGACGACAAAGGTGGGTTTTAAGGAGCTTACGAAAGGCAGGGAGAGTAGGATCCTTGGAACAAACTTCCAGCAGACGTGGTAGATAGATCCACAGTAACTGAATTTAAACATGCCTGGGATAAACATAGATCCATCCCAAGATAAAAATACAGGAAATAGTATAAGGGCAGACTAGATGGACCATGAGGTCTTTTTCTGCCGTCAGACTTCTATGTTTCTATGTTTCTATATAGGAGAGACTATAGGACAGGGAATGGTGTGGGATACACTGATGCGCCCTTTCTCATGGGGTGGAGCTAGCCTCCAAGGCCCACCCTGATCTAGGGCCAGCCGTGACACACGATATTTGATGTAAGGCAGGAGTGTTACTTCCCTCGTGGAAGAGGGGTAATCATGGAGGGTCCTCTCCTTTTGTACTATTGATTCAGTCCTGATTACATCACAAGACCGTCATAATATAAGTTCCCACATAAGTGTGGGAAGGGCAATGTGTTTTGATCCAGGATCCGGGTTCTTGTTTGGTGGGCAAGCTGGCATGCCCTACGATTTACTTTCCTGCGACTCTCCCTCCTTTCAGCTCCCGGAACCAGTCATACCCTTCCGGATGTACAACAGCCTTATGGGGCTGGCCAAGGAAACCTTGCAGAGTCGGTCCGACAGCAGGGCAGGGAGAAGCTCTGGGGAGCCAGTGGACACAAGCAGCGAGTCAGAGAAAGCCATGGTGGCCAAGCTGAAGGAGCTGCTCAAGGAACTCCCAAGCAAGAACTTTGCCACCTTGAAGTGTATCACGCAGCACCTGAAGAGGTGAGTTGGTTTACCTGGCAAAATTGGGTCAGGAAAACGATGGCACGTAGTCTTCAATTTGCAATTGAGGGGCGGCATACAAGTCTAATAAATAATTAATAATAATAATAATAATAATAATAATAATAATAATAATAATAATATGATGTAGTGACCATTCGAAATGGCAAAGGCACTGAAAAAGAATGACTAACAACTGCAACTGTTTGTTTGTTTGTTTGTTTGTTTGTTTGTTTAAATTTATTTATTCATTCATTCATTCATTCATTCATTCATTTATTGGATTTGTATGCCGCCCCTCTCCGTAGACTCGGGGCAGCTAACAACAATGATAAAAACAGCATGTAACAATCCAATAATAAAACAACTAAAAACCCTTATTATAAAACCAAACATACCCACAAACATACCATGCATAACTTGTAATGGCCTAGGGGGAAGGAATATCTCAATTCCCCCGTACCTGGCGGTATAAGTGAGTCTTAAGTAGTTTACAAAAGACAGGGAGGGTGGGGGCAGTTCTAATCTCCGGGGGGAGTTGGTTCCAGAGGGCCGGGGCCGCCACAGAGAAGGCTCTTCCCCTGGGGCCCGCCAAACGACATGGTTTAGTTGACAGGACCCGGAGAAGGCCAACTCTGTGGGACCATATCGGTCGCTGGGATTCGTGCGTTAGCAGGCGGTTCCGGAGGTAATCTGGTCCAATGCCATGTAGGGGTTTAAAGGTCATGACCAACACTTTGAATTGTGACTGGAAACTGATCGGCAGCCAATGCAAGCCATGTTGCCCAACTCCGTAGGGATTCAGGGCGGCTCACAACCAAAACAGGTATAGATCCATATAAAAAAAATGTTTCAATTTAAAACAGTTTCAGTCATCCATATATTTGTGGGACGACCTCGCTAATCATCCCCCTGAGGTCAGTGGTAGCAGATCTGTCAGAAGAGCCAGGTCTTTATGGCTGCCCTGAAGGCCAATAAGGTGGGGGCAGTGCGGATCTCAGGAGGTAGCGGATTTGAGAGAGTCGGGGCAACCACAGAGAAGGCTCTCCCCCCACTGACCCGCCAGCTGACACTGTTTAGCTGATGGCACCTGAAGGAGGCTTATCCTGTGGGCTCTTACCGGTCACTGGGAGGTATGTGGTAGAAGACAGTCTCAAAGATACTGCATACTTGAGCTATGTAGGACTTTAAAAGTAATAACCAACACCTTTAATTGAGAGGGGAGAGCAATAGGAAGCAAGTGCAGCTCGCAAAGAATTGGTACAGTATCGGTGTATCTAGGGCAGTGTTTCCCAACCTAAGCAACTTGAAGATATCTGGACTTCAACTCCCAGAATTCCCCAGCCAGCATTCGCTGGCTGGGGAATTCTGGGAGTTGAAGTCCAAATATCTTCAAGTTGCTAAGGTTGGGAAACACTGATCTAGGGGCACCTCATCATGTCCTCACTGGTCCTTTTGTGTAGACTAGCCATAACCACTTGCTATAATCATTCTTCATATGTTTTAGTCTCCAGAGTCCAGACCTTAAGGGCAATCTTTTATTTATTTTATAGAAACATAGAAACATAGAAGATTGATGGCAGAAAAAGACCTCCTGGTCCATCTAGTCTGCCCTTATACTATTTCCTGTATTTTATCTTAGGATGGATATATGTTTATCCCAGGCATGTTTAAATTCAGTTATTGTGGATTTACCAACCACGTCTGCTGGAAGTTTGTTCTGAGCATCTATTACTCTTCCAGTAAAATAATATTTTCTCACGTTACTTCTGATCTTTCCCCCAACTAACTTCAGATTGTGCCCACGTTCACTTTCTTATTAAAAACACTTCCCTCCTGAACCTTATTTAACCCTTTAACATATTTAAATGTTTCAATCATTTATTTATTTGTTTGTCAAACTTGTACAAGATAGAAAGTATAGATATAAACATAAGCAAAGTAAGTACAGATAAATGAGGATAGCAGGACAGGGATGGTAGGCACGATGGTGTGCTTATGCACGCCCCTTACAGACCTCTTAGGAATGGGGTGAGGTCAACTGTAGACAGTCTAAGGTTGTTGTGATTCCGTCTGAGGCCCCTCAGGGAACGGCTGATCCTCTGCCGGCTTCCTGCTCAGAGGGGGAGGATGAGGAATAGGAGGTTCAGGCAGACGGGGAGGAGGAATCTCAGGCTGAGGGAGAGGGAGGACAGCCAGAGTCCCCCGAGAGGGAGCTCTCCCCAGCAAGCAGCCTGGATTCCTTAGATGAAAATGCACAAGCAATAATCGATCTCCGGCAGAGAAGAGCAACACAACGAAGGGGACAATTAGCCAGGTACTTTCAGCACTAAAGAGGCAACAGCTGGGTTTGGGTGTGGTGCTCTCTGGAAAGGCTGAAAAGGCAGACCCACCCTTCCTGGCTTGTGGAGTATTATCTTTGGGAGTCCTGGGACCTGGCTGTGATCTTTGGCGTCTTGGAATTCTGGTTTGTGACTTTGAATACTGAAACCTTGGGGGGAAAAGGTGTGGGTCTTATTCTCTACAGTGGTGGGTGTGCCAGCAAGAAGTCTGCTGTATTGTCTGGCCATCAGGACTCTGCTGTGAAGTCTCATAGTCTGCCTGTTGGGAAGAACAGGTTTTTCTCTGTGTTTATTTTTCAAACTATAAAGTGCTTTTGCTTTTACCAGCGTGTCTGGCTGCTTTTTCCAGTTGGTGTTGAAGTCTGGGGGCACCCAGACAGAACAAAGGTTAAAGTTTTGGGGGTTTGGGGAAGAAACCACAGAGCCACGTAGTGCATTCCAGGCAATTGATCACTCTGTTGCTGAAGTCATATTTTCTGCAATCAAGTTTGGAGTGGCTTACATTAAGTTTGTATCTATTGTGTGCTTGTGTATTGTTGTGGTTGAAGCTGAAGTAGTCATTGCATTTTTTCCCCCAAAGTCTCAACGTCTTTTTTGTAATGTGGTGATACTTATGTGTCTCTTTGTCCAATTCCGTTCTAGGATTATAGAACTTGAAGATGACAATAAAATGTCTTCTAGCAACCTGGGAATCGTCTTTGGCCCCACGTTAATGCGCCCTCGACCCACCCAAGCTACCATCTCCCTCTCTTCCTTGGTGGATTACCCCCACCAGGCATGCATTGTTGAGGCACTCATAAATTTCTACGCTACTATCTTTGAATCCAGTGTCACAGAAGAAACGATCAGGGAAGATGAGGAGCTGGTCAGGAACCAGGTGAGTAGAACCTGTTGGAGGCACTATGGTTGCCATCGGTAACCTTTTGGTCAGCATCCTTTCATCAGTGCAGTCTGCATTGGTTGCCGATCAATTTCCAGTCACAATTCAAAGTGTTGGTTATGACCTTTAAAGCCCTTCATGGCATCGGACCAGAATATCTCCGAGACCGCCTTCTGCCACACGAATCCCAGCGACCGATTAGGTCCCACAGAGTGGGCCTTCTCCGGGTCCCGTCAACTAAACAATGTCGGTTGGCGGGCCCCAGGGGAAAAGCCTTCTCTGTGGTGGCCCCGACTCTCTGGAACCAGCTCCCCACAGAGATTAGAACTGCCCCTACCCTCCTTGCCTTTCGTAAACTCCTTAAAACCCACCTTTGTCATCAGGCATGGGGGAACTGAGACATCTCCCCCGGACCTATTCAATTCAATTTATGTATGGTATGCTTGTATGTATGTTTGCTTAAAAAATTGGTTTTTTAAAATATTTTAAATTGTAAATTATTAGATTTGTCATGAACTGTTTTATTGTGTTGTGAGCCGCCCCGAGTCTATGGAAAGGGGCGGCATACAAATCTAATAAATAATAATAAATAATAATAATAAATAATAATAATAATCTTAGAGTTAATCTTACTAATGTCTTGAATTCCATGTACCCAGGAGGATGAAGGGACACAATCCCACAATGAAATCCAGTATCTTGAAGCAACCTCTGAACAGACAGAAGCTGCTCTTGATGAAGATTCTTTCAGAGGTGAGGTGCAATCTGTTGTGAATGGTCCCCAACCAGCTCAGTTATTTATTTATTTATTTATTTATTTATTTATTTATTTATTTATTTATTTATATTTATATTTGTATGCCGCCCCTCTCCGTAGACTCCATAGACTCGTAGTTATAGATTCTTTGGAAGATGAACCAGGTCCGTCTTGGTACCCTAGGCCAGTGTTCTTGACAGAGAGTGAGAGTGAGGGTGAATTGGAACCTGAGAAACCTGGGGAACTACCAGAGACTGTAAAAACCCCAATGATGGTAATGTCTGACTCAAAGGAGGAGGGAGATATTGGGGATCAGGCGCTCCTATTAGATGCCAGGATCAGAAGGTCACGAAGCACACAGGAATATCTTTATGGGAAAAGTTCTAGGAGGTAAATATCTCTATGAAAGAAAGTCTAGAATATCTCTAGGAAATTGTTGACCACACCCAGACAGTATACAGATGAGGATTTATGGGGAAAGAGGTGTGGAGATTCAACGTTTGTAATGGTGGAGTTCCTAGATCCGAGATTCCAGAAATGCTTTGCTGGCAAACTGGTGTTATCCCTTTAAGTTCATCATGCAGAGATGCAGCTCTGAGAAAAACCTGAAGATTTGTGGGTGGGTGTGTTTGAAGGACATTAGAGGAATGTCTAAATTAGATTTGGCTCCTGACCGCAGCTGGTCCTTATCTATTAAACAATTTGACCAGAAACTCTGCCAACATGGACTAAAAGCCTGACTTCGTTTTGTACAAATCATTTTTAAATATAGATGTGTTTTGGTTTGAATTTTCTGTGAGTGGGTGCTCCTTTGTCCTGATCTGTTTAGGCCCAAAGCAAAACAGATTCTCACATGTTAATGTTTGGCATGTTATTCTTGCAAGGGTGATGTTCTCACAAGATGAGCCATGGAGGTGCAGTGGTTAGAATGCAGTTGTCAGGGGCTCCAAGTAACAGAACTGTTCTGCCGGTGTGTTTCAACCGCCCATAATTACAGGGTAATTAGTCCAGGAAGACACACACCACACTATAAAAGGAAAACCCAAAAGTTTTTATAAACAGTAAAAGAGAAACAGCTCCCTTTTTAAATGTCAAAGGGATTTTCTGGTACACACAAGGCACAGGTTAAATGCAATCCAATTGCTCACCCAATAACTGGGAAATTGAGTCCAATTCTAAAGTCCAGAGAGTCCACACACAATCTTGAACAGCACAAAAACCACAATCTTGATGAAACAATGAATCAGATAAACTGCCACAAGGCTGAACCAGCACTCTGTTCTTTTTATATGTAGCACTAGTTACAGCAGCCCCACCCAACCACAGGTGGCCTCATTTTCTCTTGTAATAATCCTTCAGTTGTTGTCTCCTATGCATCACTCTACGCATTCGTGGATATGTCATTAATTCTTGTTCAGAATCCAAGGATGATACAGATGATTGATCTCCTCCTGGGCTGTCTGCCAAATTCCCCTCTTCCCTGTCACTCACGCTTCCTTGGTCAGAGGAGGCTTTGTCGGCAGATTCCATCGGGAGCAAAACAGGCCTGCGGCATGTGGATGTCTCCCCCACATCCACCGCCACATTCCTTGAGGCAGAAGCTGGGCCAGAGCTAACCACAACACAGACCCATTGCAATCAAACCTCTGAGGCCTAGGTGATCCTCAAAGTATAGATTTATTAGACATGTCATACTGGCGCATCTAATGAGAACCCAACTCGGAAAGTCACATGGTTTGCTATTCGTTTGGCACTGGTGAAAAGAGGCAGAAATTGCCTGTTTAAAAAGAGGTGTGTGTCAGCTCTAACCAGAACAGTTCCAAAAATGGGTCGAACACTCTCGTCACACTGTCTTCCTTCTTCAGGAAAGAGCAGATATAAACCACAAATTTCCTCCCCCAAGAGGACTCTTTAAGTTGGAATGCTTCTAAATTTGAATACAGTGTTCCCTTGACTTTCGCGGGTCTGACATTCGCAAAAAGTCTATACCACATTTTTTAAAAAAATATTAATTAAAAAATACTTCGCGGGTTTTTTTTCTATACCATGGTTTTTCCCGCCCAATGACGTCATACGTCATCGCCAAACTGCAGTGATAACAAAATAATTATTGTTAATAAATCATTATGTTAATAAATATCAGGATCATTAAGTATCTTATTCAATGGTGAGTACCAGTAATAGTGGCGAGTAATAATCTAAATCAGTGGTTCTCAACCTTTCTAATGCCGCGACCCCTTAATACAGTTCCCGATGTTGTGGTGACCCCCAACCATAAGTCTAGTGCCAATTCTCCCAACAGAGCTTTAAGCTGATTGGCAGGAATGCCAGAGGGACACCCCCACTGTAAACACCTGATTGGTTGGATTGTAAAAATAAGTTCCAAGGCACCAGCTTTAGTTCCTAACACCATGAGAAATTTATCTTTTCCCCTGGTCTTAGGCGACCCCTGTGAAATGGTCGTTCGACCCCAAATGGTGTCCTGACCCCAAGGTTGAGAACCACTGATCTAAGTGGTTGTTAAGGGAATGGGGAATTTAGGGGTTTAAAGTGTTCAGGGAAGGCTTGTGATGCTGTTCATAGCCAAAAATTGTGAATTTACTTCCGCATCTCTACTTCGCGGAAATTTGACTTTCGCAGGCAGTCTTGGAACGCATCCCCCGTGAAAGTCAAGTAACACTATATTTCTAAGATGGAGGCCATTGGGGCCTCCTCTCCTTCAGCTGCTGGAATTTTGACCTCGCAAAAGCCAAGAACTTGTCAAATTTGTCCCCGAAGGAACATCCTTGTTTTTAGATTTTTTAAATGTACAATTGCTATTTTAGATTTTAAATTATTAGATTTGTCAATATATATTGTTTTTATCACTGTTGTGAGCCACCCCGAGTCTGCGGAGAGGGGCGGCATACAAATCTAATTAATAATAATAATAATAATAATAATAATAATAATAATAATAATAATAATAATACAGTGTTCCCTCGATTTTCGCGGGTTCGAACTTCGTGAATAGCCTATACCACGGTTTTTCAAAAAATATGAATTAAAAAATACTTCGTGGTTTTTTTTCCTATACCACGGTTTTTCCCATCCGATGATGTCATACTTCATCGCCAAACTAATAATTTTTGCAAATAAATAACAACAACAAAATTACTGTTAATAAATAATTATGTTTATAAATATCAGGATCACTAAGTGCCTTATTCAATAGTGAGTACCAGTAATAATGGTGAGTAAATGGTTGTTAAGGGAATGGGAAATGGTAATTTAGGGGTTTAAAGTGTTAAGGGAAGGCTTGTGATACTGTCCATAGCCAAAAATGGTGTATTTACTTCCGCATCTCTACTTCGCGGAAATTCGACTTTTGCGGGCGGTCTCGGAACGCATCCCCCGCGGAAATCGAGGGAACACTGTAATCCCACTCTTGGCTTAATTGGGTTCATTGTCTTTTCTTCCCAGAACCGGATACTCCCTTTATTGATTCAGATTCCGATCCAGAAGACGGTGCAGAGGCAGCCCTTGAAGGAATCCCACGGGCCAACTCAGGTGCAGGAGGCAGTGAGACCAGTGGTGAGGAGGAGAGCCCCTCTGGTGAGGACGCCAGTGAGGAGGGAGTCCTGAGGGAGAGGCCCAGCGTGGAACAATCAGACCCTGAGAATACTTCACCGCTACATCACCGAGCAGAAAGTTGCTGGGAGGCAGACGGAGATGCTGTCTTCAAGAGCGGCGGTGGTGATGATGTGAACACCAACCGGAAGGTTGAAAGCCTTCTAGGGGACCTCAACACCAACCAGTCTAACAACTCACTTTTCTCACACTTGCTGATCAACTAAGAACACGTTTTGGATTCCCTGACGTAAAAGCGAAGACTATGTCAATCAGGGTATAAATGTAGAGACTGACAGTGAAGAGATAGATGGCCTTCAACGGCCTTCTCAAAGTCATCCTCTGGGCTTTATAACAGCCTGCTTTTAATTCTTCCTAATACCAAAACATCTGGGGACTCTGTGTGAAAAGGCAGGGAGGAGACATTAAGGCCCAGAGACCTTTGCAAAGACATTATGCAGCATCCAAACTTTCTTAAAGACACTTTTCTCTAACCTAATGCCCTTCCGAAATTTTGGATCTCATCTCCCATCGTTCTTCCTGCATAGTCCTAAACCAAACTGGGTGGGTAGTGGAGTAGCTTAGAGGAAAGAGCCACAGGCAGAGTCACTTTCCACGCCCTCCCATCCTTGATGTTCCCATCCCTTGCAGGAAACAATGTACCCATTGTGATCCTAGACCCTCAGATATGTTTGCTTAAACATTAGCGAGATTATCTTTGTTTCTAAGTAAAGCCACTTTGGGATGCTACGGTATTTTTTAAAATCAGGGTACAGACAAAAAATGCTGGATGACGGATTACTTGAAATCCACTTGTGCAAACCCTACTGAGGTCTGAGGACCGGAGGCGTTGGTTTGTTGATGTGGATTGATCCTATCAGGGAATTTGGGAGAGGGGAGGGACGTATGCTTATGGCACAGCTGTGTGAAAAGCGGAGCCAATTTTCAGAGCTTTAGGTGGGACCTTGATTACCGACCGCCTCACTTAGCGCTCCAAGTTAAGCGTCACTGAAAAAAATAACTTTATGACCAGTCCTCGCATTTACAACCTGAGCAACATCCTCACACCTGTGTCATTCAGGCACTTGGCAACTGTGGGGGCATGTTTTCGGCCGTGAGAGTATCCCACAGTCCTGTAGCCAACATTTGTATGCTTTGCAAACTGGCTTTGCGCCAAGCGGTCAAGGCAGAAAAAGGCAGTAAAATCAGAAGTCACGGTCACACGAGGTTTCAATTAATGACTGCTTGACAGCAGTAGTGGAAACCAGTCCGTCATGACCACATGATGTTTCACTTAGCGACCCGATATTTAACGACAAGAGTTGCTGGTCCCAGTTGTGGTCGCTAAAGTTGTGGTCGCTGGAGAACCCCACCAGAGTTTAATACACCATTATTCAGTTTCTGAGAAGCCGCTTGAAATCCATAGCAGAAACGCAAGGTATTTGTGAGGTAAATATGCTTAAGCCACCTAAACAGCTTTTAGAACCGCTGTGGATGATTTGAGGGCATTTCACAATAAGGGCCTAGTGCAGGTGTAGGCAAAGTTGGCTCTTCCATGACTGGTGGACTTCAACTCCCAGAATTCCTGAGACAATCATGCTAGCTCAGGAATTCTGGGAGTTGAAGTCCACATGACATAGAAGAGCCAACTTTGCCTACCTGTGGCCTAGTGGCACTGCTACATTACTTTTAAAGTTCTGTTGTACATAACTGAATTATAGCATTCATTTAAAACAATGTTTCCCAGTCGTGGCCATTGTAAGTCCTGTGGACTTCAATTCCCAGAATTCCCCAGCCAGTAATGTTGTAGAATGATCCTGGTTGTCAATGGTGGCTAAGGAATTCTGGGAATTGAAGTCCTCAAGTCTTAAAATGGCTTCCGTGGAAACCCTGATCTAAAGCAAAAGTGTTATCACATTCATCTACGAAAAAGGAAAATACAACAAGAAACCTTTTGCCTTTTGGAGAAGGCTGGAACAGTAGCACACAGCCAAGGAAGTCCTTTAGATATTTTCTTGAGTTGCGGATGAGAAAAATGAGTGACTAAAGTTGAAGTGCAAGTCTTCAACCACAGCTTGTATTTATATATAAGTATGAGTAAGCCTATTTTAATGAGATGCTTGTTTCCTTTTAAACTGCTCTGTACACTTTTGTTTTTATAAGACTTGTATCAAAAATTAAATAAACAATTTGGGGAAGCGATATTTGCACCCAGTAACTGTGTTTAGTGTTTCCTAGGTAACGTTTTGCATTTAAAAAACTCAAGGATAACAAGAATTGGAAGGGACCTGGGAGGTCTTGTAGTCCAACCCCGCTCAAACAGGAGACGCTATACCAGTGATGGCAAACCTATGGCCTGGGTGCCACAGGTGGCACGCGGAGCCGTATCTGCTGGCATGTGAGCCATTGTCCTTACTCAGCTCCAACATGCATGTGTGTGCTGGCCATCTGATTTTGGGCTCACACAGAGGGTCTGGGAGTGTGTTTTTGGCTTCAAGAGAGCCTCTAGAGCAGTGGTGCTCAACCTGGGAGGCAGGACCCCTTTGGGGGTCGAACAATCATTTCACAGGGGTCGCCTAAGACCATGGGAAAAGATAAATTTCCCATGGTGCTAGGATCTAAAGCTTCTATTCTGTGTTCTGCCAGCGTGTTTCAACCGCCTGTAATTACAGGGTAATTAGTCCAGGAAGACACACAGCACACGATAAAAGGAAAACCCCAAAGTCTTTATAAACAGAAAAACAGAAACAGCTCCCTTTTTAAATGTCAAAGGGATTTTTGGTACACACAAGGCACAGGTTAAATGCAATCCAATTGTTCACCCAATAATTGGGAAATTGAGTCCAATTCTAAAGTCCAGAGAGTCCACACACAATCTTGTACAGCACAAAAACCATGATCTTGACGAAACAATGAATCATATAAACTGCCATGAGGCTAAAACACCAGGCTGCACTTTTATCTGTAGCACTAATTACAGCAGCCCCACCCAACCACAGGTGGCCTCATTTTCTCTTGTAATAATACTTCAGTTGTTGTCTCCTATGCATCACTCTACGCATGCGTGGATGGGTCATTAATTCTTGTTCAGAATCCAGGGATGATACAGATGATTGATCTCCTCCTGGGCTGTCTGCCAAACTCCCCTCTTCCCTGTCACTCTCGCTTCCTTGGTCAGAGGAGGCTTGGTTGGTCAGATGAGGCTTCGTTGGCAGATTCCATCGGGAGCAAAACAGGCCTGTGGCATGTGGATGTTTCCCCCACCTCCACCTCCACATTCCTTGGGGCAGGAGCTGGGCCACAGCTAACCACAACATTCTGGCACCTTTTTACAATCCGACCAATCAGGCATTTACAGTGGGCGTGTCCCTCTGACCTTCCTGCCAATCAGTTTAAAGCTCTGTTGGGAGAATTGGTGCTAGACTTATGGTTGGGAATTGTTTAAAATAGCCAGATCCAGGGAAGGCTTCAATTGCTTCTTTCAACAGAGGCGGAAAGAATCCCTCCCTCGAGGAAGCATTGACAACCAGCTGGATCCAGCCTCGTGTCACTTCCCTGCTGGCTGAGACCAGCCAGGAGGGACATGGGTCCAACAAACCGGTGGAGGAGCTCACAGCTTATATGGCCTTGTCCCCTTCATCAGGTATCACAAGTTCAAATTCGTCCCATATAAGTGGACTAAGACTTGCCCCAGTAACCTCAATCGATGCTGCCCAGTGGGAGTCCAGGTCTTTCCAGATCTGAGTGACTTTGTCTGTGTGAGACTGATTAAATCCCTCAGTGCTACCCTGCAACGACTCCACCACTTCCCCTGTGTCAAGGAGCGGGTCACCCTAGACAGGGTGGCCGGGTGAGATTCCACAGATCAAATCATGACAGAAAGATGGGAAGATCTTGTCGCCTTGATCGCCACTAGATAAGCCTTAATATAAGATCTTAACAGTGTTCAGTTGTGTTGTGGTTGACTCTGGTCCAGCTCCTGCCCCAGGGAATGTGGAGGTGGATGCAGGGGAAACTTCAACATGTCACAGGCCTGTGTTATTGCCGACAGAGTCAGTTCAGAGTTTAGTTTCCTCGGACGAAGAAGGTGGGAGTGACTTGGAAGAGGGGGGCTTGGCACACAGCCCAGGCAGTCAATCTCCCTTATCTTCCATTGATTCGGATGAAGACGTTTTGGACCCACGCAAGCGCAGAATTATGGGTAGAAGAGACCAAGTAAGGACATATTACAGGAGATAAGTGAGGCCACCTGTGTTTGGGTGGGGCTCCAGTAATTAGGGCTGCTGCTATAAATAGCAGCATGTGGGTTTGGCCGTTGTGGAAGAGTATCTGATCGCAGTTCGTCAGGAATCCTGGGTTTCTGGACTTTGCTTGTTGATTTTTCACGCCTTTGAAAACAAAGCAGAGCAACGTGTGTGTGTGTGTCTCACTTCGTTGGAAGAAGGGGTGTGAAGTTTCTTCACAGCTGCTAGCTAAGTACTTAATGACTGCTTAAGGTTAATTGTACAGACTACCCGGTTGTTTTGGGACAAGTGCTCTTTGCAATACAAAAAGAGTGCTTAGTTTATTTTGACTTTTGGGATAAAGAACATTGTTTTGAATTTTCAAACGTGTGTGTGTCTGAAATTTGTACCCTTGAATTTTCTGGAGGCTCCTACCAGAGAGCCTGGCAGAACAGGAACGCCCGAAGATTTACTGGACCTCCAACGCTGCTCCAGACATCTCTTCTGACGTTTCATCCCCCGCAGCTGCTCTGTGAACCAAGGAGCTTTCCTGGGTCTACTGCCACAGAGAGGTCGCAGAGGCACAATTAGGTCAAGAGCCTCTGTTGATGCCATATTCCAGGTCCTCCCAAGTGACTCTGCCGGATTGTGTATAAATCGAATCCCAGGGGAAGAGCCTTCTCTGTGGCAGCCCCGGCCCTCTGGAACCAACTCCCCCCGGAGATTAGAATTGCCCCCACCCTCCTCGCCTTTTGTAAGCTCCTTAAAACCCACCTCTGCCGCCAGGCAGGGGGGAACTGAGATATTCTTTCCCCCTAGGCCTTTACAATTTATGCATGGTATGTTTGTTTGTATGTATGTTTGGTTTTACAATAAGGGTTTTTTAGTTGTTTTAGTATTGGATTTACATGCTGTTTTTTATTACTGTTGTTAGCCGCCCCGAGTCTACGGAGAGGGGCAGCATACAAATCCAATAAATAAATAAGCGAGTCTGGAAAATCTCCTAGCACCCTCTGAAATCTCTCTGGATCCATTAGATGCCCAGGGAGGAACTGCATAATCAGTTCAGCCTCCCTGCGGTAGAGGATTGAGTTGTAAAGTCGAGCCACAGCAGGAAATGATCTGACAATGACAAAGGCAGAATATCTAAGCCCTTTGACTTCCGATCATCACTCCATTGCTCCGAGAGAAATACCATGTCGAGCGTGTGTCCTGCCTCGTGGGCCGGACCCTGAACTACTTGGGTCAGGTCCATGGTTGCCATGGAGGCCATGAACTCCTGTGCCATTTCAAAGGATTCACCGAGCAACAGTAGACTGAAGTCCCCCAAGACAATAAGTCTGGGGAACTCCACCGCCAGCTCGGCTACCACCTCAAGTAGCGCAGGCAGGGCCGTTGTCACGCAGCTGGGAGACAGGTATGTGAGCAACAGCCCACCTGAACCCCTGGGTCCAACCTCAGGAGGGACTCGCACCCAGCAATCTCGGTTTTTAATCCTTTAGACTGCTGTATTTCTAAACAGCGAGACTCAGCTCCTATGTCACATTGAATCATGTTCTGAATCATGGTTGACAGCTGGCTGGATTCACACAATGTAACAACAGACAACAAACAATATTGTAGTTTGACAAAGATCCAGGATCACTCCACACCATAGCTGAATGATAGTCTAAGCTACCACTTAACAGTGATTAAGAAACCAGACCCACAAATACAAGCAAACCACAGCCAGTCACATTTTGACTAACAATATATATATATATGTATGAATCTTTGGGTTAGGGAATACTTCCTGGATTTTTTTCAATACTTCTCATTAAAACGAATGAAAAATCCAACGGGCTAATCAGGATTAGTGTCAATGGACAGAGCCTCTCCCAACTGCTTTTTTTTCTATACTTTCAGAAGGTAAATGGAGCAGGCATGATTGCCATAACCCCATTTCAAGCCCACATCTTCTTTCTCTCTCTACATTCAGAGGTTTAGCCCAGATTAAAAACCACCCATCCCTTTAATCCATCCATGATATGCAAACTAGCACCGTGGTAACTAAGCCTGCTATAAACCACAGGTACAATCCGGTTAAGGGATTCTGTAACTACAGTTAAACCCTACGGTCTGTCTAGATTCACCCATTGCCCTGAGTCTAACCATGCCCCAGTTTGGCTAAGAGTCGCCACGGCTGTGCTTAAGAACTCTGTTCAGATTTACAGACCTGCAAAGATTCTAAATGCAAGGATAGATTGCAAAGTAATTTTTTCCCCATCGGTTGTTAACTGTGAACAGTTGCTAAACGAGGCAATTACTAAACAACGGCTCTTTTTATCAGTAATTTATAAATAACTAGTGATGGGCGAACCAACGGTGCTCGGGTTCGACAAGTTCGGGCGAACTTTACGTAAAATTCGGCTGAACCTGAACCGAATGGGGATTCCGGGAGCAGAGCTTTGATGTCACGTATACCGGCAGGTTGCTAAGGACGCCAAGGTGATCACTTCCTGGATTCAATGGAATCCAGGAAGTGATCACCTTGGCGTCCTTAGCAACCTGCCGGTGACGTCAAAGCTCCGAACGCTGAACACGACCCTGAACTTTGCCCGAAGTTTCAAAAAAAATTGGGTTCGTGTTCGGCATACCGAACACCACAAAATTCAGTACGGACCCAAATTGTGCGGGTTCGGTTCGCCCATCACTATAAATAACCTCTTTTCAAGTAATGATTACCTTACCATAGAAATATTTTATATATAATTTAGCTGCTGTGCAACAAACGTCTACACTGTGTTCAGTGAACTGCCTACCAGAGCTCATTTTGCAATTAAAACAAGCTAATTCAGACCTTTTACTAATGGGGTTGCTAGCTACCCATCTTCTCCTACCCACAAAACTGTGCTGAAAATTTTTCCGTATTTTATTTAAGATGAGCGCCGTTCATTTTAAGAACTGTTCAGAAACCAATGGATATTCCTCTTCAAAACCCCCTTATTTAAATAGAGATCATTGGGTGGGGTGTTCAGTTCTGGAGACCTCACCTACAAAAAGATATTGACAAAATTGAACGGGTCCAAAGACGGGCTACAACAATGGTGGAAGGTCTTAAGCATAAAACGTATCAGGAAAGACTTAATGAACTCAATCTGTATAGTCTGGAAGACAGAAGGAAAAGGGGGGACATGATCGAAACATTTAAATATGTTAAAGGGTTAAATAAGGTTCAGGAGGGAAGTGTTTTTAATAGGAAAGTGAACACAAGAACAAGGGAACACAATCTGAAGTTAGTTGGGGGAAAGATCAGAGGCAACATGAGAAAATATTATTTTACTGAAAGAGTAGTAGATCCTTGGAACAAACTTCCAGCAGACGTGGTTGGTAAATCCACAGTAACTGAATTTAAACATGCCTGGGATAAACATATATCCATTGTAAGATAAAATACAGGAAATAGTATAAGGGCAGACTAGATGGACCATGAGGTCTTTTTCTGCCGTCAGTCTTCTATGTTTCTATGTTATTTATTTATTTATAGTGTATTGGAAGGGACTCTAAGGGTCTTTTAGTCCAACCTCCCTCTGGTGCAGGAGACCCTATACCATCCCAGACTGCACATTTCTGGCTCATATTTAGTTGGTTGTCCATCAAGACTCCTAGATCTCTACCAGTCACTTGGGTTGAGTGTGGTTTCACCCAGTTTGTACGTATGTTCTGGGTTTTTCTTACCTAGGTGTAGGAGTTTAATTTTCTCTACATTAAATTTCATTTTGTTTGGCCCCACTGTACAAGTCTGTCTAGATCTTTCTGCATCCTGAGCCTATCCTCTGGGGTATTGGCCACTCCCGCCAGCTTAGTGTCGTCTGCAAATTTAATTAATTCCCCCTCTATTCCCTCACTTACGTCGGTGATGAATATGTTAAGACAGGGGTCTCCAAACTCTGTCACTTTAAGACTTGTGGACTTCAACTCCCAGAATTCTGGGAATTGAAGTCCACAAGTTTTAAATTGTCTGAGTTTGGAGACTCCTGTGTTAAGAGTACTGGGCCTAGGACTGATCCTTGTGATACCCCGCTGCTTACTTCTTTCCATGTGGACATAGACCCATTGAGGACTGCTCCTTGGGTGTGGTTAGTCAGCCAGTATTCAATCCATCTTTGTTGTGTTACTGTCTATCCCACTTTTCTTTACTTTGCAGAGTAGTAGATTATGGTCCACCTTGTCGAATACTTTGCTAAAGTCTAGGTATATTAAGTTCACTGCGTTTCCCTGGTCAATTTATTTGGTCATGGTGTTTATGAATGAAATATGAGGTTGGGTTTTGCATGATGTTGGTTCCATACCCCTCATCCCTCCCTGCTTCTGTCAAGAGAAAAGAAGTCCTAGAGAGAATCAATTCTCAAGGACAGGCTAGCTGCAAAATAAAAAATTTTGTTAACATTTGTTACCCCTGAACTGCAATACCACAGCCACAGGTAGGATAGAAACATAGAAACATAGAAGTCTGACGGCAGAAAAAGACCTCATGGTCCATCTAATCTGCCCTTATACTATTTTCTGTATTTTATCTTAGGATGGATATATGTTTATCCCAGGCATGTTTAAATTCAGTTACTGTGGATTTATCTACCACGTCTGCTGGAAGTTTGTTCTAAGGATCTACTACTCTTTCAGTAAAATAATATTTTATCATGTTGCTTTTGATCTTTCCCCCAACTAACTTCAGACTGTGTCCCCTTGTTCTTGTGTTTACTTTCCTATTAAAAACACTTCCCTCCTGGATCTTATTTAACCCTTTAACATATTTAAATGTTTCGATCATGTCCCCCCTTTTCCTTCTGTCCTCCAGACTATACAGATTGAGTTCATTAAGTCTTTCCTGATATGTTTTATGCTTAAGACCTAAATCCTTTTCTTCTGAAATTTTTGCTAACACAGAACTGCCAATACAATACTCAGATTGAGGATTCCTTTTCCCCAAGTGCATTATTTTACATTTGGAAACATTAAACTGCAGTTTCCATTGCTTTGACCTTTTATCTAGTAAAGCTAAATCATTTACCATATTACAGACGCCTCCAGGAATATCAACCCTATTGCACACTTTAGAGTCATCGGCAAATAGGCAAACCTTCCCCTATGTCACTCACAAACATATTAAAAAGAATAGGACCCAGAACAGACCCTTGGATCATTTTGGATAGATTGAAGGGAACTCCCCCCAGCAAATATGAATGGGTGAGGATTCCCAATTCATCTTAAAGGAACCGGGGGGGGATAAAATATACTGTTTTATTGAAATAAAAAAATTCAACGAGCCTTAGCAGTAAAAACGACAGTTAACAGACAACAGGGAAGGCAGCAGGTCTTCAGGGACCTTCTGAAGAATTCAGGTTATCTTTCCAAGGTTTGTAAAAGTCATTTTTTTCAAGACAAAAGTGACCGTCCATAATTACAGATGACTCCCTGCATCTTCTTTTACATTCCTAGGAGATGAATGGCCTAGTCTCCCATTTTAATCCTTAGAACTCCACTCTTCCCCCACAAAAGTCCACCAAAAGCCACATCCAATGGAACCTCTGTACCCAACCAAAAAGGGGCTTCCTACCCCTTCTTACCCCGTTAGCTACAGAAGGAATAAGAAAGCTCCCACATTTGAAGCCTTCATCCAGATTTGGAAAATTAAACTGTTGCTGCTTTAAATATTTACCCCAAACTAACCTAAATCCAGAAAAGTGGTGTCAACAAATTCTAAATCCAGTTTATACAAGCAACATGAAGTCCATTCTGGAAAAATCAACAGAGCATTTCCTGTGCTGCTGATGACTCCTTTTCTCTTCATGGCCGATTGGTTGAATGGAAAGGACTAGAAGCTTGAAGTTCAAAATCTCAGGTCGGTACATTTCTTCACATTCTTGTAAACTCTTGTATTTCCTTATGCTCAGGACTGTTGAGCAAGCAGATCGGCATCTCCAGGGCAAGGTTAAAAGAGCTTCAGACGTTGCTGTAGGATAAGAGATGCCAGCATTAGTGGTGTCTAATTTGAATTCTGTATCCATGTCGCAATTAGCTGATTAACTACAATACCAATTAAGACATCACAGATGTGCTTAATCACAGGGTCTGGATGGTAGCCAATAGGCTCACCATCAACAACAGTTGATGTCCTGATTTGCATATGTCTCCTCCTCTCCCAAGCTAGGCCCTGTTCCATAGTGAAAAAGAAAACCATGGACTGTCTTATCAGCCCTGCCAATCAGAATGAATAACAAAGATACATAACGTTTCAACTTTCCAACTCCTGCTCCTGCACAAAGCAGACAGAGCAGAAGGAAGCATGAAAGAGGAAGGAAGGAATGTCTATTTCAACAACCTTTAAAATAATGAAACATTTTATTTTATTTATTTGATTTGTATGCCGCCCCTCTCCGAAGACTCGGGGCGGCTAACAACAATAAAGAAAACAATGTAACAAATCTAATATTAAAAAGTAATCTAAAAAACCCCAATTTAAGAGACCAATCATACAAACAAGCATACCATGTATAAATTCTATAAGCCTAGGGGTAAGGGAAAAAAATTCAGTTCCCCCATGCCTGACGACAGAGGTGGGTTTTAAGGAGCTTGCGAAAGGCAAGGAGGGTGGGGGTAACTCTGATATCTGGGGGGAGCTGGTTCCAGAGGGTCGGGGCCACCACAGAGAAGGCTCTTCTCCTGGGTCCCGCAAAAAGACATTGTTTAGTCGATGGGACCCGGAGAAGGCCAACTCTGTGGGACCTAACCGGTCGCTGGGATTCGTGCGGCAGAAGGCGGTCCCGGAGATATTCTGGTCCGTTGCCATGAAGGGCTTTATAGGTCATAACCAACACTTTATAGTACCTTATATGAAACTTGGCTACTGCACCAGCCTGTAAGTGATGTAACGCCCGGCCGTTTCACTAGGCCGAATGATCTTCACCACCTGAAGAAACCACGTGGACAATAGAGAAAGAAAATTATTCAGATTATTTTTCAGATCGGTTATACAATAAATCCCTGTAAAATGGCTGATGGACAACCAACATTTCAGGATTTCATTACGCAAGCTGTTATACGGATCAAACAGGTTCACCCTTCACCCAACCTGATTCTCCAAGTATCCTGGATTTGGCAACTTTGGACCTGTTACTCTCTACACAACATACCTCACAGGGTGGTTGTTGTGGGGAAAATAGGACAAGGAAGGAGTAATGTTTTCCAGATGCAGATTTTTTATCTAACAAAAGCCCAAACCCATTTAATCCAAGTACAGTGATACCGTGTCTTGCAAACTTAATTGGTTCCGGGACGAGGTTCTTAAGGTGAAAAGTTTGTAAGACGAAACAATGTTTCCCATAGGAATCAATGGAAAAGCGATTAATGCGTGCAAGCCCAAAATTAACCCCTTTTGCCAGCCGAAGTGCCCGTTTTTGGCCTGCTGGGATTCCCCTAAGGCTCCCCTCCATGGGAAACCCCACCTCCGGACTTCTGTGTTTTTGCGATGCTGCAGGGGAATCCCAGCAGCCCAAAAACAAGCGCTTCACTGGCAACGGAAGTCCAGAGGTGGGGTTTCCCAGTGAAGGGAGCATCAGTGAAATCGCAGCATCGCAAAAACACCGAAGTCCTCGAAACCCCACCTCCGGACTTCTGTGTTTTTGCGATGCTGCGATTTCACTGAGGCTCCGCTCGCTGGGAAACCCCACCTCCGGACTTCCGTTGCCAGCGAAGCGCCCGTTTTTGCGCTGCTGGGATTCCCCTGCAGCATCACAAAAACACAGAAGTCGGAAGGTGGGGTTTCCCATGGAGGGGAGCCTTAGGGGAATCCCAGCAGCGCAAAAACAGGTGCTTTGCTGGCAAAGGAAGTCCGGAGGCGGGGCATCCCAGCAGCGGCGATGGGTTTGTAAGGTGAAAATAGTTTGTAAGAAGAGGCAAAAAAATCTTAAACCCTGGGTTTGTATCTCAAAAAGTTTGTATGACGAGGGGTTTGTGAGACGAGGTATCATTGTAAATGCCTCTGTGAAATACAAAACCCAAAAAAGTCTCTCTCTCCCTCTCTCCCTCCCTTTCTCTCTCATCATCAGGCTTCCTGAGCTTCTATTTAGATATCAGAATGTATTGCCACTTATAACCTCCATATACTGTATTTATCAAATCTATTGGGAAATGACACATTCTCCCACTCCCTTTCTCTGCTCCTTACCTGGCCTCTTTTAATTCCAAAATAGCGAGCTACAGGATCTCCAGCTTGTATTCTTGGAAGCTGATTCTCTCTTAGTTTACTGACAACAGCAGTTAAAGGAAAAATTTCCAAACATATAAAAACAGAGCCTTTTTTAAAATTTCCTATACCGGTATCACAGTATATTTTGGCTAGTTTCACACACAACCTGCTGGTTTAAGATAAATAAAGTTGGTACAGTAATTTGTGGTTTGGTGAAAACAGAAATCCAGGGCCTGTTTTAGCATCATGGTTGAATCAAAGCGATGTGATTAACTCGCACTTGATGCATTGTGGGAAATGCATTTTGTAAACCCAGGTTTACAATCTAAACCGTGAAAACTAATGCATGTCAATGGAACTGTTTTCAGATAATAGAATACATGCTTACTCCTACATTGGGTTTACTTGTCAATCCGTTATGCTTCTAGTTTTATAGGCCTTATCCAAACCCAAACAAATAAGACTACCATTAACCTCCTATTCATGGGATTGAAAATCCTAGACATATTTGCCTGGAAAGGTTTCTCTTAACACAGGGTAATGCTAGAAAATTCTACCCCTGTCTCATACCTGAAAGACAATAGCAACCCAACTCAGAACAAGTAGAAAACTGAGGAAGATGCTCAAAAACAGTAAGTACAAAGGTAAAAAGATACTATCTGGCCAGTAATTCTGTCACCTCTTCTTTGGTCATTACAACATGTTCTGGAACCAGCTGTAGTGACAAAAAGAAAGAAAAGAATGAAAACACAATATAGAAATAATTAGATTTCTGCTATGCGCAGAAAACTCTTCCAGGTAAACAACCACAGAAACGGCTTCTGTCAATCGAATGAGAGCAGAGCTGATATTGTTCCTCTCAATGCACTCACCACAGGCCCAAACAATGTCCCTCCACATACACACACACAAACACACAAACCCCTTCCTTCCTCACCTCATGCTCGGTGATGTTGATCAGCAACTCCTGTTGAAGGAATTGTTCAAGGATGTACTTGGGAGCCATGTCTACTAGAGACTAAAAGAGAGAAGAGACATTGAGGCAAGGGTCCTAAATTAAGAAAGGGACTTCAATTTTAGGAAGAGAAAGGATGGGAAAAGGGGACAGAGATTGCAATCCCTCTTAATTTAATTTAATACTCTGGACTCTTATTGGTATCTTAAAGCTCAAGCTCAGATATCAGTTCTAGTTGCTTTTATTCTTCATTAGTTTCCATCCATTGGACAATCCTATGCTACTTTGGATGAGCTATTCAGTGGTATGGTGGCATCCATAAAGATGAGAAATGAATATTAACATTACGGTGGTCGGGGAAACAGACTTCTATGACCAATACTCTGTGAACTTTCTCATTTGAATGATGTTCCCTATTTAAGCCAAAGCCTTGGGATCCAGCCCTCCCCCAAGAACAGATCACTGTTCCCTGGAAATTACAAGCCAGGATCCCTTATGAGATTGTTATCAACATCCCTTCTGCCTATTTAGACTCAGGTACCTGTTTGGCAGATGGAGTCATGCCTTGTTGCACCACAATCAGGGCCCGGGTAATATTTTCCTCTTGCATTCGCTGGCAATACATCTTGATGGTCTTAATCCCAACTTTTGGTTCCTCTGAAAAGAGATTTTGGTTTGTTTGTGTAAGTGAAGAATCTCCATGAAATAAAACACTTTGTTTATTAGGCCTGACATCTGCTTCAGGATTAGAATTCAAGCTCTCATTTAATAATAAATGAACTGAGAGCTTTAATAGTAAAGCAGGAAGCTTGCAACTCCCATTGTTTCAAACAAGTGTAATTTCAGTGGCTGGAATTTTAGCCAAATAAAATTTCCAGGAGTACGATAGCTTTTTCATTGTCCTGACATATAATCAAAAACAGCAGAAAGAGAATTAAGTATTCATTAAATTATCTAATGGAATGCCATTTATTTTTATGTACTTCAATAACTGTTTTAGTTGAGAAATTAGTACAGCTGTGGAAGATGAAAGTTGTAAGTATAAAAACTTACCGGTATATCTTATTCTTATAAATATATGAGCATGTTATCTATTAGAAAGGCTTTTTAGAAAAGGAACTCCTCTTAAAGGTATAAAATTTTTGTTTGGTCATTAACTGACCTTTATTTTTTATTTTTTAAAGAGATGCCATCATCTTCAGGAATAAATGCACTATATCATGAAACAGTTGTTACCATCAAAATAATGTTACTATGCACTGAAAAATGTAGGGTTTTTTTCTATAAGTGTATTGGTCAATGTTTTTATTTCTGCCTCACTAACAAATGACATTAAATTAAATAAAACAGTAAATAAAAAATTCATTGCCAGTTTCTTACTGCATCCACTGCATATTTAAAAACAGGAAAACAGATGTCAAATTTATTCCGTTCAACTAACTGGCATACTATAACTAAAAATACAACAATAAAAGCTAGATACTGTATATTTCCTTAAGATACATAGATGGTAAAAGTCAGCTAGCAGAAAGAACTGATGAAGAGGGATAGCAAAATTCATTCCAGAATTTTCAAAAAAAAGATTGGTTTTTAGGAAATCAAACTGCAAGACATGAAAGAAAGGAAGAAAAACTGAATAAAAATGTCACTGAATTCATTCAGGAAAAGCAAGCAGAATGAATGAAGATGCAATCAAATTTCAGGTTCTTAGGAGTAATAACCAAATCTATTTTAGTACAATCACCTGGGAAAAACACAAACATCTGATCTGTGGGATCATCGTTGTGGGCCACCAATACAGTGAGATCAGTACGCCGAGGTCGGCCTTCACTCGGCTTATCACCAAACTGGGATTTGAACTCTTCCAGAGTCTGATCCAATTCATCCTGTGTTACTAAGTAGCCTCGATCATGACACAGCTAATTTAAGGACACAAAAAAAATGCATTTATATATTAATATATTATTGTGAAGAATGCAAGTAACTATAACAGCAAAATACAGGTACTTCTCGACTTATGACCACAATTGAGCCCAACATTTCAGTTGTTAACGGAAATATTTGTTAAGTGAGCTTTGCCCCATTTTATGATCTTTCTTGCTTCAGTTGTTAAGTGACCCACTGCAGTTAATAAGTTAATAACCCAGTTGTTAAGTGAATCTGGTCCCCACTGACTTTGCTTGTCAGAGGCTGCAAAAGATATGACATTGAGACATAGCAACGATCATAAATATGAACCAGTTGCCAAACAACTGAACCAGTTGCCAAACCTACAACTCTAAGACTATTTAATAGTCTTTGATCTAATTTTACTGCACACCAGAACAACTAGACACAAGAACAGGTTTCCCCCCCAAATGCCATCACTCTGCTAAACAAATCATTTCCTCAACACTGCCAAACTATTTCCTAAATCTGCACTACTATTAATCTTCTCATCATTCCTATCACCCATCTCCTTCCACAAATGACTGTATGACTGTAACTTTGTTGCTTGTATACTTACGATTTATATTGACAGGTTTGTAATATGATTTGATTGTTTATTTGTACCTGGGCTATCATTAGGTACATTTGATTCTTGACAAACATTTCTTTTCTTTTATGTACACTTGGCCAATAAAATTCTATTCTACATTTCTATTCTCTATTCTTTTTTAAATGCCTTATTTATTCAATTTTTCATTCTTAAAAACATCACAGTAATTTTACACAGATCAATACCGATCTCTTATATTACCGTATATCCATTCTGTAATCTAATCTTATTGTTTATATTTACAATATATTTAGACATGCTGTTTATATTTACATTATTCTAATTTTCGTACATTCTTTCACATTATATCACAGTTTTAATTTTATTTTCCATCCAATTATACTACTCTATTCTCCTTTCCTCTCTCTTTTCTTCTATTTTTCTGAAATCTTTCAAAGCTGACTACAGTAGATACTTCTGTTAGGTCATTTCCAATAACCAGACAGCTTTTGACCTGCCCCATCCCAGACCTACAACTTTATTACGAAGTTACCATCATTTCTTTAAAAAAAACAAAAAAACCTAATACAGTAATTTTGCAGCTTAATTGCAAACAAGCCGGAACCATTGCCTATTTTTAAAATAATCCAAATAAAACAAATCTCTAAATATTTTGTATATATGGTTTTGGGGAACACCGAAATCAACTAAGATAAAAAAATATAAAATAAAGAGCAACGGGCATTTTCTCCCTCCTAAACTCTGTCATCTGTGCCCTTCCCCCATTCCCAGGCCTCATCCTTCTTCCTCCTCCTCCTGACCTGCATGATCGTTTTCCGGATTTTCCATAATCGATAGGTCTCCTCTTCGTCGTCCATGGCGCTCCCCGACAAGACCGCAGCGCGGACGCTTGAGAGAATGCACCGGATGGCCCCGGGATATGACGTATTAGGCAATGCAGTTTGCGGGCAGAATTACGCATGCGCGAAGAAAGCGCTCCGTTGAAGGACATTGCGCACGCGCAGAAGACGAGAAGTAGGAGAAGACTCTTAGGGCACGGGGTTATAAAATCAATGGCCTTCTTCCGGGCTCTCCTTTCTTGCCTTCACCGTGATGCTGCGCACGCGCAAGAGCTGAAGCAGGGCGGAAAAAGGGACGTTTAGGACCTCGGTTTGGGCGAAGCGCAAGCGCAGTGTGTAACTCCATGGCGCTGAGTCTGCCTTTCTCTTTCTTTCTCTCTCTCTCTCTGTCTTCTCCGCTGATTTGTTATCACGATAGATTTGATGAAAGGAAGCTAGATTTATTCAAAAAGTAACAAAACTCTCCAGAATGACGAAACTCTTTATCAGGATCAGCCTCATTGGCATAAGGTTAGGGCTAGCTTTGCTTAATTGCAATGAAAAGCTTAAAAGAAAGTTAAATATGCTTTTTTTTTTCTTATCCACCAATTGGAAAAGTTTTATGTAATTGTATCGGTCCATGGAGTGAAGCAATACCTAAATGTGGGAGGAAAGGAAAACGGCCAAATGTGGTTCTGTGCTGATATCCGAGATAACAGCAGAGTTTCTGCCTGGGAAATTGGGCCAGGAGATTTGGGTTGGCAGCCTATTTTTGCATATTTTTTTTACATTTTTTTATTATAAAAATACATAAACAAAACCTAAAATATTGAACAATGTGTGGCAGTCCTGTTTCTTATTTTCTGTAATATTTTTTAATTACCATCATTTAATATTTCTAATACTGTACTATATATATATATATTATTTCCATAGGTCTTACATCGGTATCTCTTTTATTTCTATATTCAATTGATCCTCTTTTCCTTTCTTTCCCTATTATTTAGGTTAGTTGACTATTTAATTGGTTGTCTTTATTTTATTTTTCGTTTTCCCTGACTTTCTAACCAAAAGTAAAATTTATTCCAGCTTTGGTAGTATTCTGACTCAACTTTATCTTTTATTTCCATTGTTAATTTGTCCATTTCTTTTATAAATAATTTTTTTTTAAAATGTGAGAAGGATTTAGGACATGAAGGAAGCTAGCACCCATCCCTCTCCTAGAAAAATGAAATATCCTAGGAAATATTGTAAAGGAAGACTATGTTTTAAAGACCTTAACAATGGACACATGGAGGGTGAGGTGTGATATATCAGCCTCATAATATTGTTATCTCAGCCATGCCCTTTTTTCAACATACCTTGCAATGTTGCTTCATGCCCAGAATAGCAATAGCATAGCATTTAGACTTTTATACTGCTTCATACCCTCTCTAAGCAGTTTAGGGAATCAGCATCATTTAAAAAAAAATTTATTGGTTTATTTACTAAATTAACAACAAACAAAAAATACATAAAAGAAGACGTGCCCATCACCAATAAAAACCCCACCACCATTTAGGGGGTTTTATTATTTACAATAAGTTTTAATTTCTTCCTTAGTTCCGGTTTACATTTCTTTACATACAAAAAGTGATTGGAATTTATTTTTCACATTGTCATCATAAATTCTACTTAAGATACAATTTTTCACCTTATTCCATTGTGCCATCAGCTTCTCCAATTTATTTTCATCAAAGTTATTTAATCTTATTTCCATAATTTTGAAATGAATGTGGTCCACCATGTACCAGTACCAATTCTGGATTGTCCATTTATTGCTATCCTTCCACCCTAATACAACTACTGCTTGAGCGCTTTCCAAAGCTGCTGTTTTGATTTCTTTAAATTCTCGTAATTCCCCATATTTAACTAGTATTGCTAATTCTTTTGTAATTATCCAATTAATATTTAGCATATTATTTATTTCATTCTGTACTTCCTTCCAAAATTTTTATACTTCAACACATTCCCAGAGCATATGCATACAAACTCCTTTTATTTGGCAACCATGCTAGCAATTTCCGCATATTGCCCCCAACAATCTGGGTCCTCATTTTACCCACCTCAGAAGGAGGGAAGGCTGAGTCAACCTTGAGCCGGCAGTGAGATTTGAACTGCTGAACTACAACTAGCATGAGCTGAAGTAGCCTGCACTCTAACCACTGCGCCATCCCAGGTCATTCACGGAAGAGTGAAGCTTGTAAGATGACAATACACAATGCTACTTTCATAATTCTGATGAAAGCAATCAGCTCCTGCTGACACCGCTGGTTTATGAGTAACAGAGACCATCAGCCACAAGTGGTGTGATGCAGCAGCTAAGCAAGCCATGGTTAGCGTTAGTCAGCTGTGTTAACAAACATATGTGCCATAGATCACAGGAGGTAATAATAGCCCTAAGCATGGGTGAGACTAAAGTATTTGGTTATTATAGTCAAAGCTATGGTTTTCCCAGTAGTAATGTATGGCTGGGAGAGTTGGACGGGTGAAGACCAAAGAGCTGATGCTTTCGAATCGTGCTGGAGAAGACATTTGAGAGTCCTTTGAATTGCAAGGAGATCAAGACAGTCAATCCTACAGGAATCCTGACTTCTTTGGAGAGACAGATATTGAAGCTGAAGCTCAAATACTTCAGCCACCAAATGAGAAGAAATGACTCATTTTGAAAAGACCCTGATTGTTGTGGTTAGCTCTGGCCCAGCTCCTGCCCCAAGGACTGTGGATGTGGGGGAGACATCCACACGCTGCAGGCCTGTTTTGCCCCCGGTGGAATCTGCTGATGAAGGCTCCTCTGACCAAGAAGACATGAGTGACAGGGAGGAGGAGAGTGGGGCAGACAGCTCAGAAGGAGATCAATTATCTAGCTCCTCCTTGGATTCAGAACAAGAGTTAATGATACAGCCACACATGCGGAGAGCGATGCATAGGCAGCAACAACTGAGAGATTATTATCAAAGAAAATGAGGCCACCTGTGGTTGGGTGGGGCTGTGGTAATTAGTGAGGCTGCTATAAATAGCAGCCTGTAGGTTTGGCCATTGTGGAAGATTATCTGATCGTTGTGTTTCGTGACTGCTTTACTGACTTTGACCTTTTGTGTGCTGATTTTTCCCCCGCTTTGAAATTAAACCAGAGCAAAGTGTGTTTCACTTTGGGAAAGAAGAAGGACTGTGAATTGCCTCACAGCTGCAAGCTAGGTATCATGGAACTGATAAGGGACTTGTACCAATTACCAGTTTGTTTGCAGACCGGTGCTCTTTGCTATACCAAAAGAGGGCTTAGGTTAAATGAATTTTCATTATAAAGAACATTGTTTTGAATTTTCAAATGTGTGTGTGTGTCTGAAATTTGTACCTGTGAATTTTTGGGAGGATTCTACCAGAGAGCCCGACAGAACACTGATGCTGGGAAAGATTGAAGGCAAAAGGAGAAGAGGATGGCAGTGGATGAAATGGTTAGATAGTGTCATTGACGCAACGAACATGAATTTGGGCAAGCTCTGGGAGACAAAGTAGAACAAGGGAGCCTGTGGTCCATGGGGATCGTAAAGAGTCAGACATAATTTAATGACTAGAGAACAACATCACTTTAAAAGAGGACTATGGAGAAGCTGGAACAGGTTTCCAAGATTGCTGCTAGGATAAGAGGTCTGAAAATTAAACCGTTCAAAGTTGCTGGAGATGTTTAGCTTGCAGTAGACAAAAAGGGGAGGTATAGCAATAGCATTTAGACCAGTGTTTCCCAACCTTGGCCACTTGAAGATATCTGGACTTCAACTCCCAGAATTCCCCAGCCAGCGAATGTTGGCTGGGGAATTCTGGGAGTTGAAGTCCAGATACGTTCAAGTGGCCACGGTTGGGAAACACTGATTTAGACATACAGTACTGTATATTGCTTCACAGTGCTTTACAGCCCTCTCTAAGCGGTTTACACAAAGAAAGCATATTGCCCCCCAAAATCTGCATCTTCATTTTACCAACCTTGGAAGGATGGAAGGTTGAGTCAACCTTGAGCCTACTAAGATTCGATCTGCCAATCTGTTGGCAGCCGGGATCAGCAGAAGTAGCTTGCAGTACTGCACTCTAAGCACTGTACCACCGAGGCTCTTATACGACCACTACCTGGAAAAGGTAAGAGAAAGTGATGCTGTTTTCTGTTAAAATCAAGAGCAGGAAATCAAGGGATTGAAATTAAAAGAAAAGCTCAGCTAAACAACATGAGGGATTTCCTGGCCTGACAAACTGAGGCCTGTTTTTCTCAACATACGGCATCTTTAAGATGGATGGACCTCAATGCCCAGAATCTCCTAGCCAGTGACTGTTAAGAAGTGGCGGCCTTGGATAGTGTTGGATTCTCCCTCTTTGAGGGCTAAATGGTTTCTTAAACTTGCTTCTTTCACAATCTCTTTTCAGTTAAAAAACGTTATGAAGGACCCCAAAATAGCTTTTTTTGTAATAGGTCACATTTATCATTATTTAGAATAAAATAGAATAGAACTTTATTGGCCAAGTGTGATTGGACACACAAGGAATTTGTCTTGGTGCAGATGCTCTCAGCGTACGTAAAATAAAATATACATTTTTCAAGAATCATGTGGTACGACACTTAATGATTGTCATAGGGGTCAAATAAGCAATGAAGAAGCAATATTAATAAAATCTTAGGATATAAGCAACAAGTTACAGTCATACAGTCAACATGGGAGGAAATCGGTGATAGGAATGATGAGAAAAACTAGTAGAATAGAAGTGCAGATTTAGTAGAAAGTGTTGAGGGAATTATTTGTTTAGTAGAGTGATGGCATTAGGAAAAAAACTGTTCTTGTGTCTAGTTGTCTTTGTGTGCAGTGCTCTGTAGTGACGTTTTGAGGGTAGGAGTTGAAACAGTTTGTGTCCAGGATGTGAGGGGTCAGTAAATATTTTCCCCGCCCTCTTTTTGACTCGTGCAGTATACAGGTCCTCAATGGAAAGCAGGTTGGCAGCAATTACTTTTTCTGCAGTTCTGATTCTCCTCTGAAGTCTGTGTCGGTCCTGTTGGGTTGCAGCACCAAACCAGACAGTTATAGAGGTGCAGATGACAGACTCAATGATTCCTCTGTAGAACTGTATCAGCAGCTCCTTGGGCAGTTTGAGCTTCCTGAGCTGGCGCAGAAAGAACATTCTTTGTTGTGCTTTTTTTGATGATGTTTTTGATGTTAGGTGACCATTTTAGGTCTTGAGATATGATAGAACCTAGAAATTTGTAGGTCTCTACTATTGATACTGTGTTGTCCAGTATTGTGAGAGGTGGAAAGGTGGAAGGGTATTAAAAGGGTATTTATTGTATTAGAAATTAAAACGGGTGCATTTGGTGATAAAACCCTTTCTCACAATGGATGGGTCTTTGGAGAGGGGCAGCATACAAATCTAATAAATTATTATTATTATTATTATTATTATTATTATTATTATTTGATTTTGATACTATATTATTTTTCATCATAGGCTAGCCGGTAATTTTAATTTTGTAGACCTACAAGTTAAAAGGCACTGGTTTAGTGGATTCCTGAACTGAGGAGGAGGTTGGACTGGATGACTTAAAATATTTCTTCCAATTTAGATTCTGTAGTGAAATACATGCCTTCTGGCTTTTGGGACATACAGATAGTCTGTTGGGATTCCAAGTAGGACCCCCTCCCCAGTAATGGGCAGCCGAATATTTACTGCCATACTGTGGGTGTGTCATTAAATAGCACTGGCTCTTTGGCTTAGAAATAGAGATGAGCACTGCCCCCTAGTGTCGGGAATGACTAGCACGTTTGTGCGAGGGGAACCTTTACCTTAATTTTCGTAAGCTTGGCAATTTTAAGATTCAAGGCCTTCATCTACCCATGTTTTGTTAATAATCCGCGGACTGCACTGGTTGCTGATTGATTTCCAGACGCAATTCAAAGTGTTGGTCATCACCTATAAAGCCCTTCATGGCACCGGACCAGGGTATCTATGAGACCGCCTTCTGCCGCACGAATCCCAGCGACCGGTTAGGTCCCACAGAGTGGGCCTTCTCTGGGACCTGTCAACAAAACAATGTTGTTTGGCGGGACCCAGGGGAAGAGCCTTCTCTGTGGCGGCCCCGGCCCTCTGGAACCAACTCCCCCCGGAGATTAGAATTGCCCCCACCCTCCTCGCCTTTCGTAAGTTCCTTAAAACCCACCTCTGCTGTCAGGCATGGGGGAACTGAGATATTCTTTCCCCCTAGGCCTTTACAATTTATGCATGGTATGTTTGTTTGTTTGTATGTATGTTTGGTTTTACAAATAAGGGTTTTTTAACTGTTTCATTATTGGATTTACATGCTGTTTTGTACTACTGTTGTTAGCCGCCCGAGTCTACGGAGAGGGGCGGCATACAAATCCAATAAATAATAATAATTTAAAAAAACAATTCAAAGTGTTGGTGATGACCTATAAAGCCCTACATGGCATCGGACCAAATTACTTACGGGACCGCCTTCTGTTGCATAAATCCAAGCAGCCGATCAGGTCCCACAGAGTTGGCCTTCTCCAGGTCCCATTGACCAAACAATGTTGTCTGGTGGGGCCTAGGGGAAGAGCCTTCTCTGTGGTGGCCCCGGCCCTCTGGAATCAACTCCCTCCAGAGATTCAAATCGCCCCAACCTTCCTCGCCTTTCGCAAGAGCCTTAAGACCCATCTAGTACATGCCCCCCCTTCTTGCCATTAAAAGTTATGTGTGTACAGTATATGATTGTGATATATTGATTGTTTTTTAAGATGATGGGTTTTTAGTCATAGTTTTAATTATTAGATTTGTACTTATCAATCCAACTCAAATACGTCCCATAAAGAAGTAAGACGTGAGTCCTTAAAAGGCCTTCAGAGGGTTGATTATGGCACGTATTTTTGTGAGCCAGAGTTCCTACACCCGCTACATTGTGCTGTGTTGGCATGTTTATCTATACAGTACACAGCTCAAAGGTAAGCAATGAAGTCAGGCAAAAATGGAATGCACAAACCACCACCAATTATAATTAAAGCTAAATGTATGTAGAATAGATGCAGTGATCTGACACAACAAGAATAATTGGGGATCGTCCCTACTAAACTTGTACCTTTGGAACTCCCTGCTTAGTTAGGTCAGATTAGCCAGCCCAGATAAAAATCACTATTCTCTTGTGGTTAACTTTTATGCTGGTTGGAGATACATATACCGGTATAGATATGCATAAACATAAGCATGCATTCACTGCTTATTAGTGTCTAAAGTGATTTATTTATTATTTATTTATTTATTGGATTTGTATGCCGCCCTCTCCGTAGACTTGGGGCGGCTAACAACGGTGATAAAAAACAGCATGTAACAATCCAATACTAAAACAACTAAAAAAAACCTTATTATAAAACCAAACATACATACAAACATATCATGCGTAAATTGTAAAGGCCTAGGGGGAAAGAATATCTCAGTTCCCCCATGCCTGATGGCAGAGGTGGGTTTTAAGAAGCTTACGGAAGGCGAGGAGGGTGGGGGCAATTCTAATCTCTGGGGGAAGTTGGTTCCAAAGGGCCGGGGCCGCCACAGAGAAGGCTCTTCCCCTGGGTCCCGCCAAATGACATTGTTTAGTTGACAGGACCCGGAGAAGGCCCACTCTGTGGGACCTAACTGGTCGCTGGGATTTGTACGGCAGAAGGCGGTCCCTGAGATAATCTGGTCCAGTGCCATGAAGGGCTTTATAGGTCATAACCAACACTTTGAATTGTGACCGGAAACTGATCGGCAACCAATGCAGACTGCGGAGTGTTGGTGTAACATGGGCATATTTGGGAAAGCCGATGACTACTCTCGCAGCTGCATTCTGCAGCCCCATGTAGAAAGCATTACAGTAGTTGAGCCTCGAGGTGATGAGGGCATGAGTGACTGTGAGCAGTGACTCCCGGTCCAAATAGGGCCACAACTGGTGCACCAGGCGAACCTGGGCAAACGCCCCCCTCGCCACAGCTGAAAGATGTTTCTCTAATGTGAGCTGTTGATCGAGGAGGACGCCCAAGTTGCGGACCCTCTCTGAGGGGGTCAATGACTCCCCCCCCAGGTTGATGGACTGATTGATAGGTGTCATTTTAATTATGATTGTCTTTTAAATTGTATCTTTTAACCTTTGATTTAACCTGCTTTGGTTGTGCGTTGGAAGGAAAGTAAGGTTTTTAAAAAAATAATAAATCCTGACTTCTCTAAGATTATTTATCTCTGCCCATTCAGGATCAACTTCAGCCCTGCTGTTTTCTTAATCCAGACCTCAGTTAATAAATCCTAAAGTTGGATGGCCTATTGAAACCAATCCCCTGCTCATTTTAAGAATCTAGTAGTAGTCCTCAATTTGCAACTATATTTGGGACTGGAATGTCCATCAAAAATCATTGTGGCTGCAAATTGAGCAAGACCAGATTTTATGACAATTTTTGCAATGGTTATTAACTTAATCACGTTTGTTATTTGAATCCAGCTTCTTCAATGTGCTTATTTGGCTGGAAATTAGCAAAAATTGTTGCTTGACCGTAGAATTATTATTATATTATTATTATTTATTAGATTTGTATGCAGCCCCTCTCCGCAGACTCGGGGCGGCTCACAGCAATAATAATACAATGTAAACAAATCTAATATTTAAGTTAATTTAAAACCCCAATTTAAAAACCAATCATACATACTAACATACCATGCATAAACTTTATAAGCCTAGGGGGAGGGAAAAGTCTCAATTCCCCCATGCCTGACGACAGAGGTGGGTTTTAAGGAGCTTACGAAAGGCAAGGAGGGTGGGGGCAACTCTGATATCTAGGGGGAGTTGGTTCCAAAGAGTCGGGGCCGCCACAGGGAAGGCTCTTCCCCTGGGTCCCGCCAAACGACATTGTTTAGTTGACGGGACCCGGAGAAGGCCAACTCTGTGGGACCTAACTGGTCGCTGGGATTCGTGCGGCAGAAGGCGGTCCCTGAGATAATCTGGTCCGGTGCCATGAAGGGCTTTGTAGGTCATAACCAACACTTTGAATTGTGACCAGAAACTGATCGGCAACCAATGCAGACTGCGGAGTGTTGGTGTGACATGGGCGTATTTAGGGAAGCCCATGATAGCTCTCGCAGCTGCATTCTGCACGATCTGAAGTTTCCGAACACTTTTCAAAGGTAGCCCCATGTAGAGAGCATTACAGTAGTCGAGCCTCGAGGTGATGAGGGCATGAGTGACTGTAAGCAGTGACTCCTGGTCCAAATAGGGCCGCAACTGGTGCACCAAGCGAACCTGGGCAAACGCCCCCCTTGCCACAGCTGAAAGATGTTTCTCTAATGTGAGCTGTGGATCGAGGAGGACGCCCAAGTTGCGGACCCTCTCTGAGGGGGTTAGTGATTTCCCCCCCCAGGGTAATGGATGGACGGATGGAATTGTCCTTGGGAGGCAAAACCCACAGCCACTCCGTCTTATCAGGGTTGAGTTTGAGTCTGTTGACACCCATCCAGACCCCAACAGCCTCCAGGCACCGGCACATCACTTCCACTGCTTCGCTGACTGGGCATGGGGTGGAGATGTAGAGCTGGGTATCATCTGCATATTGATGATACCTCACTCCATGCCCTTGGATGATCTCACCCAGCGGTTTCATGTAGATATTAAATAGTAGGGGGGAGAGGACCGACCCCTGAGGCACCCCACAAGGAAGTAACCTAGAGGTCGACCTCTGACCCCCCACTAACACCGACTGCGACCGACCACAGAGGTAGGAAGAGAACCACTGGAGAACAGTGCCTCCCACTCCCAACCCCTCCAGCCGGCGCAGAAGGATACCATGGTCGATGGTATCGAAAGCCGCTGAGAGGTCAAGAAGCACCAGGACAGAGGATAAACCCCTGTCCCGGGCCCGCGAGAGATCATCCATCAGCACGACCAAAGCAGTTTCCGTGCTGTATGTTTATCCTCTCTTTGCCTGTGGTGAATATTTCTGCTTTTATAATATTTATTGCTGCAGAATTTTAGACTTTTAGTTTTACAGTGGCTGCATTATCTATTGTTTTGTGATACCCAGAGTTGCCTTTGGCGAGATGTAATTTTGGCATCAATAAATAAGTTTAGCCTTGAGAAGAATTAATAAGGATTTGGAAACATAATGATTCTCTTCAGTTTCTCTTGATACATTTTTAGTTTCTAACTTGCTGATCTCTCCGTTATCCTCTGAACGTATCCAGTCTCTCTGATTTGTGGTGCCCAAAATTGGGTAGAATTTTAAGTGGGCACTGATTTAGGCAAGCTAAAATAGGACAAATCCTCCGTCTCTCTCTCTCTCTGTCTCTCTCTCTCTCACACACACACACCTGTTTGTTGTTTATTCGGCAAGACACATTAGTTCCTTCACTTCCCTGTGCTGTTTACTCCAAATCGAGCATTAATTTCTTGGCTTACCAGGATGTTTGTATCATCACCAATGACTCTTGTTTTGAAGAGTTACTGTCATTATTATGCTTGTGTATAAATCAGCCTTCTCCAGCCTCTCCCTCCCTCCGTTAACTTATTTATTTTTTGAAGATTATTTATTACTTGGTTTATCTGATTATTTACTTGCTTATTATTTGTTTATTATTTATTATTATTTGTTTGATTATTTATTAAGATTATTTATTATTTGATTTATTATTTAGCCTATTATTAATATTATTATGAACACAAGAACAAGGGGACACCATCTGAGGTGAGTTGGGGGAAAGATCAGAAGCAACGTGAGAAAATATTATTTTACTGAAAGAGTAGTAGATGCTTGGAACAAACTTCCAGCAGACGTGGTTATTAAATCCACGGTAACTGAATTTAAACATGCCTGGGATAAACATATATCCATTGTAAGATAAAATACAGAAAATAGTATAAGGTCAGACTAGATGGACCAGGAAGTCTTTTTCTGCCGTCAATCTTCTATGTTTCTAATAGTGGTAGTGACAACAATAACGACCCCAATGACATTTGGAAGCTCATCTATCCACTCAAAATACTCAGCCAGCAAGGGCATTCAGACAGTCCTCAGTTTACAACCATTTGTTTAAGTCACCAAAATTAACAACAGTATTGAAGAAAGTGACCTACAATGGATACCCTTGCAGCCACCACAACATCCTTATGGTCACATGATTGGAATTCAGGTGCTTAGCAAATGACATGTATTTACGACGGTTGCAGCATCTCGAGGGTCATGTGATCCCCATTTGCAGCCTCCCCAGGCAGCTTCCAACAAGCAAAGCCGGATTTCCATAACAACCCTGTGATTCACTTAACTCGTGATTTGCTTAACAACTGTGGCAAACAAGAACATAAAAGTCAAACACAGCTCACTTAACAACCTCACTGTAGACCTCACCTACAAAAAGATATTGACAAAATTGAACGGGTCCAAAGACGGGTTACAAAAATGGTGGAAGGTCTTAAACATAAAACATATCAGGAAAGACTTAATGAACTCAATCTGTATAGTCTGGAGGACAGAAGGAAAAGGGGGGACGTGATCGAAACATTTAAATATGTTAAAGGGTTAAATAAGGTCCAGGAGGGAAGTGTTTTTATTAGGAAAGTGAACACAAGAACAAGGGGACACAATCTGAAGTTAGTTGGGGGAAAGATCAAAAGCAACATGAGAAAATATTTCACTGAAAGAGTAGTAGATCCTTGGAACAAACTTCCAGCAGATGTGGTTGGTAAATCCACAGTAACTGAATTTAAACATGCCTGGGATAAACATATATCCATCCTAAGATAAAATACAGGAAATAGTATAAGGGCAGACTAGATGGACCATGAAGTCTTTTTCTGCCGTCAGACTTCTATGTTTCTAACCGCTTTGCTTAAGAATGAAAATTCTGATCGCAAGGGCGGTCGTAACTTGAGGATTACTTATAATGTATTTTTATTAAATAGGATTCTATGTAGCTGTGGACTTCAACCAGTTTTAACAACCGGTTAAAACTGGTTGCAGTCTGTGCACTTTGTGTGCCCACGAATCTAATGCGCTTGCGTCCCGCGTTCAAAATACAGCAATTTGAAGCTGCACTGCTTATTTTATAATAATATTAATAATAATAATGGTTACTAAATTTTAGATAAGAGGAATAGTAATATAACGACAGATGACAAATAGAATGATACAAAGAATAAACAACACCAAAATGGATTGAAACCTTTAAATAACATTTAAAACAACAAGTTGAAACATAGCTGTCAACAAATATGGTTGACAAATTTGTTATATATGTATAGTATATATATATATGTGGAAGATTTAGGTGGTAATGTTAAAAACTTAAGGAGATTAGCACGATTACTGATTATTTAGGACTCACAGAGAAAATGGAAGTTGTATTTTGAAGACACAAATAATAATATATTTTATACACTTACCTATATATTGACTAAATTACTATGAACAAACTCTATGTAGTGAAAACACTTAAAATCGTTTCCTTGGTACCCTTTTTATGATATTTACCATTTACATCACACTATGAAAATTGTATCGTTTTTATTGTTTGGTTTGTATTGTTATTGTTCTGTTTTATTTGATTTCTATGTTTTTTTCATATATATTCAATAAAGATTATAAAATAATAATAATAACAGAGTTGGAAGGGACTTTGGAGGTCTTCTAGTCCAACCCCCGGCTTAAGTAGGAAACCCTACACTATCACCTGAGCCGGAAGGAAGAAAATACAGGACAGGATAGGGCAGGCGCGGATGGGCGGGGCCAGCTGATCATTGGAACTACTAGTTCACCTAAACTGGTGCAAACCAGCAACAGCCCATCACTGATTCTACGTAATTGTGGATCAGGAGTATCAAACTCAATTTAATTGAGGGCCGCATCAGAGTTCTGTTTGACCTCAGGGGGCGGGGGGTATAGTGGCCGTGGCCAGCTTGACATCATTCATGTCAGGGGCACCTGTGATGGCCTAAGCACTTAGCCAGTAAAAACAGACTCCCGAGATCATTTTCTGGCTGCAACAGGCTCCTGCAACCCTTTCCCTGCGAAAACAGAGCTCCGTTTTCGCTGGCAGAGTCATTGTGGTCTGGTCCTTTGCTGTTTCCAGGGTGGCCCTATGTGCCAGATCTAAGCCCCCCGTAGGCCAGATCCGGCCCCCAGGCCTTGAGTCTGACACCCCTGCTGTAGAGAGGGATAGACCAAGTAACCTATGTGCCCAGTAATGAGCAGCCAAAATTTTTACTGCCACACTATGGGTGTGGCTTATTTTGTGGGTGTGGCTTAATGGTCATGTGACTGGGTAGGAGTGGCTTGCTGGCCATGTCATCAGGTGGGAATTGCTTGAACGATCATCATCGTTCAAGTGAACTGTTAAGTCCTCAATTTACAACCTTACCAGTGTTGCTCGCTGGAGTGACAATTTATTATTTATTAATCGTTTATTTATTATTTATTTATTAATCAGATTTGTATGCCGCCCCTCTCTGCAGACTCGGGGCGGCTCACAGCAATAAAAATACAATGTAAACAAATCTAATATTTAAGTTAATTTTTTAAAAAACCCAATTTAGAAACCAATCATACATACCAGCATACCATGCATAAATTTTATAAGCCTAGGGGCAGGGAAAATGTCAGTTCCCCCATGCCTGATGACAGAGATGGGTTTTAAGGAGTTTACGAAAGGCTAGGAGGGTGGGGACAACTCTGATATCTGGAAAACACGAATTTACTTTGTGTTTCCTGCGCTCTCCTTCCTGGGTTGCCCTCCTGCCTCAAGCTGGGTAGCTAGGCGAACGGGTGCTGCCAGAAACAGAAATGCTGCCAGCGCTGCTTCCACTGACGCCTTCTGCTTGCACCTCAGGTGGGAGGTGGCCATGTGAGGCTGGAAGGGAGCCGGACAGGAGAGAGGGAAGCTCGTCCGAGGCCAGGAAGGAGGAAAGAGGAGAAAAGCAAGGAGCACAGACACAGCAGCAGCAGGGGGAAAAAGGAGAGCTGAGCTGAGACCAGCAATCCAGGAAGTGACAGCCGCCGATCAACTGGAGCTGCGCACGCATCTTCATTTCCACCGGTGGAACTGTGTTCTACCCCCTCCTGCCTGCTGCCCACCCATGGATTCACTTAACAATTGTGCCAATACAGGGGCTAAAATAGGGCATGGCTCACTTAACTGCCTTGTTAAGCAATGGATATTGTGGTCATAAGTCGAGGACATTTTTTTTTTGCAATCCACGGTGACTGGAGGACCAGCTTGGGAGCGTGGCCCACCGGTCATCTCTGTTGGTCCGGTGAGCAGCACCAAATTTACCGGTTCTGAAGAACCAGTCCAAACTGGCAACAACCCACCTCTGACCCCCTCCACCCCCTTGAAGGAACTTCCGTGAGATGTAAAGAAAAACATCCTCAGGGAAAGAGAAATCTGATTCTTTAGGGCCACCAAATAAAGGAGTAACTGAAGGGACAGATAAAAGGAGTCCTCCGTGTTAATAAAATTCGACTGTTGCTGAGCCAGCTGAGAATGAGCTGGCAAATATATGCAAAGCCCTGTTTGTCTCTTAAGTTGGTTCCTCTCCCTTCCCAGGAACTGTTAGGAATGATTCAGGAAACGAATTGACATTTTTTAAAATGCAGGTATGCACAAATCCTCGTGGTGCACACAGCCACCTGGAGAAATGACATTGTGGAGTTGTGGAAATTGAAACATAGAAGTCTGACGGCAGAAAAAGACCTCATGGTCCATCTAGTCTGCCCTTATACTATTTCCTGTATTTTTATCTTAGGATGGATCTATGTTTATCCCAGGCATGTATAAATTCAGTTACTGTGGATTTACCAACCACATCTGCTGGAAGTTTGTTCCAAGGATCTACTACTCTTTCAGTAAAATAATATTTTCTCACGTTGCCTTTGATCTTTCCCCCAACTAACCTCAGATTGTGTCCCCTTGTTCTTATGTTCACTTTCCTATTAAAAACACTTCCCTCCTGGACCTTATTTAACCCTTTAACATATTTAAATGTTTCGATCATGTCCCCCCTTTTCCTTCTGTCCTCCAGACTATACAGATTGAGTTCATGAAGTCTTTCCTGATATGTTTTATGCTTAAGACCTTCCACCATTCTTGTAGCCAATCTTTGGACCCATTCAATTTTATCAATATCTTTTTGTAGGTGAGGTCTCCAGAACTAAACACAGTATTCCAAATGTGGTCTCACCAGCGCTCTATATAGCGGGATCACAATCTCCCTCTTCCTGCTTGTTATACCTCTAGCTATGCATCCAAGCATCCTACTTGCTTTCCCTACCGCCTGACTGCACTGTTAACCCATTTTGAATCTTTTTCCTTTGGACTCAAATGTTGGAGCCAAGGATCTGCTTCTCAGGGGTTGGTGGGTTTATCTGAAATGCAGAGGCATCAGGCAGGCCCGGCAGCTGACCGCTGAGAGGGCCGTGGTGTATTTAATAAAAGACTTGCCATGATGGCTGTCCTCACCGTTAAACATCTCTTTTACACAGTGGTTCAGACTGCAACCCCCAAGGGACCAAGGAAAGCTGGTCAGAGAATTCTGGGAATTGAAGTCCACATGAAGTTGTCAAATTTGAAAGACATTGACTTACATACTATACATCAGTGATTCTCAACCTGGGGATCGGGACCCCTTTGGGGGTTGAATGACCATTTCACAGGGGTCACCTAAGACCAAGGGAAAAGACAAATTTCCCACGGTGTTAGGAACTAAAGCTTCTATTATGGCATCTTGGAACATATTTTTACAATTTGAACAATCAGGCATGTACAGTGGGAGTGTCCCTCTGACCTTCCTGCCAATCATCTTAAAGCTCTGTTAGGAGAATTGGCACTAGACTTATGGGTGGGGGTCACCACAACATGAGGAACTGTATTAAGGGGTCGCGGCATTAGAACGGTGGAGAACCATTGCTTTAACACGAGGAATCCTGTGTTGGACTTTTTTATCTTAGCTATGGCGTGTGTGCACGCTCGCACACACATATAGACAGGCAGATCTCCTAACAAAGCCCTAGACAGTAGTTACGAATACGTCTGGATTCCACATAATCTGTAATAATCCCAAAGTATAACTGGAATAAAAATCTTTGTCTTTACATGCCACTTTCCTCCTCTTCCTCCTCCTCCTTTAAAAAAAAAAATAGTATTTTCCAAAAGTCTAAATGTAAATCTGATTTAAGGAAGACCTTTTTTTCTTGGTTACGTTATAGTTTTTATATTTAAATATTTAATAAAGATGTCTTAAATAAATTATAATTATAATATTTATAATAATTATAATAATATATTAGACTTGTATGCCACCTCTCTCCGAAGACTCGGGGCAGCTCACAACAACAATAAAACAATACAGATACAAATCTAATGATTAATACTAACCACATAACCACATATAACTCTTAATGGTCAGAGAAGGGGATACATTAGTTGCCCCATGCGTGGCAACATAGATAGATCTTCAGGCTCTTGCAAAAGGCGACTGCTGGAAGTTTGTTCCAAGGATCTACTACTCTTTCAGTAAAATAATATTTTCTCATGTTGCTTTTGATCTTTCCCCCAACTAACTTTAGATTGTGTCCCCTTGTACTTGTGTTCACTTTCCTATTAAAAACACCTCCCTCCTGAATTTATTTAACCCTTTAACATATTTAAATGTTTCGATCATGTCCCCCCTTTTCCTTCTGTCCTCCAGACTATACAGATTGAGTTCATGAAGTCTTTCCTGATACGTTTTATTCTTAAGACTTTCCACCATCCTTGTAGCCCGTCTTTGGACCCGTTCAATTTTGTCAATATCTTTTTGTAGGTGAGGTCTCCAGAACTGAACACAGTATTCCAAATGTGGTCTCACCAACGCTCTATATCAGGGGATCACAATCTCCCTCTTCCTGCTTGTTATACCTCTACCTATGCAGCCAAGCATCCTACTTCCTTTTCCTACCGCCTCTACAACTTTAAGCTGTATGAACTTCAAGTCCCAGAATTCCCCAGCCAGCATGAAAATTCCCAGAATCCCCTGCTCAGTATTCCAAGTGTTCTGGGAATTGAAGTCCACACAACTTTTTAAAAAGAAGCAGTGCTTGGGAAACATTACCCACTTGACTCCTTGGCTTAGAATATGTTTTGTTTCGAAGCTGGGGGTTGGTGGGGTGGAACTAGAAAGTTAAAAACACCAGAAAAATATATCTGGTGAAAAACAGCCTCGGTCTTGCAACACTTGTGGGATGCCAACGAGTTAAACAGGAGTGAGTTTGTGGTGACACAGTTGTAGACAGATGAAATGCAACAAGGAAGCCCAAAATAGAATATGAAATCACCACTCAGAATTGTTGCCAAATTGTTTGTAATGTTAAAGTAATGTTGTAGACTTGCTGGAATGTGGATAATTCTGAACTAAGCTCCGTCATTCTGCAGTCTAGGAGTCGATTCCCAAAACTACGTCAATAATTTTTGTTTTGATTCTAAACCCCAAGGGTAAAAAAGTTGTATGCATTTCTATAGCAGGGAGGCAGTTCACACATGTCCAGGAGAATGACAGGTGTCAGTGAAGTGTCCAAAGTGTTTACATCAGTAAATCCAAGAGCCGTTGCCATGGATTAAAGTAGCAGGAAGCTAAAAAGAGTTTCTGCTTTCCTTAAAATTCATGCTGAGTTTCTCTTCTGTGATAGGTTGTTTGCGGGCACTAAAATATCAAAGAAGAAAAAACAAGTGTATATTTCCTTTTCGAAACTTGGAAAGTGGGTCAGATTTGGATTATTTGCCAAACCAGTTTGTTTGATTGATGGACTGAAAACATGCTATCACTTTTCTTTACTGCCTTCAAAAACTGGTCATTCCTATACAATTTTTATTCCCATCTTAGAAGGTCTAAGATTGGATGTATTGTGTCTGTTTAAGATATAAATTTAAATTTAAGAAGTGCGGACTCCAACCCGCAAAGGACCAGGGATGGCTGGCCAGGGAATTCTGGGAATTGAAGTCCACATATCTTAAAGTTGCCAAATTTGAGAGACATTAACTTAAATACCATACATCAGTGGTTCTCAGCCTGGGGGTCGGGACCCCTTTGGGGGTGGAATAACCATTTCACAGGGGTCGCCTAAGACCATGGGAAAAGACAATTTTTCCATCGTGTTAGGAATTAAAGTTTCCATTCTGGCAGCTTTGGAACATATTTTTACAATCCGACCAATCAGGAGTTTAAGTGGGGGTGTCCATCTCATCTTCCTGCCAATCAGCTTAAAGCTCTGTTGGGAGAATTGGTGCTAGACTTATGGTTGAGGGTCACCCCAACATGAGGAACTGTATTAAGGGATCACGGAATTAGAAAGGTTGAGAACCACTGCTATACACGGATGATCCATCTGTACCAAAAGTACCAAATTGCCATTTCCAATTATTTGGATGTTGTTTCCCAGGACAGTGTAAATCCCATTTAGGCTCCTCTTTAAAAATTCCTCTGCCAGGCCGATGCTGGAGGCTAACTGCAGCTTCAAAACCAATCCAGGTTGCGTCAAAGCCCTGTAGCCTCTTTCTTCTCCTCCTCCTCCCAGAAATGATTGCAAGCGCAGCACAGGAGATATTTTTCCCGGGTGGTGCCCTCAACTCTTCTAGGAGCAAATGGGGTCAGTGTAGCCTTAAAACAATGCAGCAGACAGGATCGGTCACATTCCATGAAGATCGGGGTTCCTCTGCTATTTTTTTTTGTTTCCCTCTCCTTTTAAAGTGGCTCAGGAGAGAGAAATTGGGGATTTGGGTCACGGCAAGGCGTGAAACTGAGTGCTGCGATCCAGGGTCATGTTGCAACGTTGTCATAAATGACTTCATCTCAGCTCCTATCTATCTATCTATCTATCTATCTATCTATCTATCTATCTATCTATCTATCTATCTCTCCCCCTCTCTCTCTCTATCTCGCTCTCGCTCTCGCTCTCTCGCTATCTATCTATCTATCTATCTATCTCATCTCTCTCTCTCTCTCTCTCTTTCTATCTATCTATCTCTCCCTCTCTCGCTTTCGCTCTCTCGCTATCTATCTCATCTCTCTCTCTCTCTCTCTCGCTCTATCTATCTATCCATATCTCATCTTTCTCTCTATATATATATACTGTATATCTCATCTCTCTCTCTCTCTCTCTCTGTTTTTATTTATTTATTTATTTATTTATTTGTTTATTTATTTATTTATTGTTAGAGTTGGAAGGGACCATGCGGGTTATCAAGTCCAACCCCCTGCCGTTGGTTATAACCTATAAAGCCCTACATGGCATCGGACCAGAATATCTCCGGGACTGCCTTCTGCCGCATGAATCCCAGAGACCGATTAGATCCCACAGAGTTGGCTTTCTCCGGGTCCCGTCGACTAAACAATGTTGTTTGGCGGGGCCCAGGGGAAGAGTCTTCTCTGTGGTGGCCCTGGCCCTCTGGAACCAACTCCCCCCGGAGATTGGGACCGTCCCCACCCTTCTTGCCTTTCATAAACTTCTGAAAACTCATCTATGTCACCAGGCATAGGGAAATTAATATACTCCTTAGGTATTATAATTTATGTATGGTCTGTTTGAGCTGTATGACTATTTTATAAGGGTTTCTTTTTCATTGTTTTTAACTATTAGATTTGTATTTATTTATTTTATTTATTAGATTTGTATGCCGCCCCTCTCCATAGACTCGGGGCGGCTATATTGTGTATTGTCTTATTCTGAGCCGCCCAGAGTCCTTGGAGAGGGGTGGCATACCAATCTAATAAATTATTATTAATAATTATTATTATCTATTGTATTTATGTGCCGCTCACTCCAAATGGACTCTGCGCGGCCAACAACAGGAATAAATACAACAATAAAAACTCGGGGCGGCTAACAGCAATCATAGACAGTATACAATAATACAATACTATAATAATACAATAATTTATTTATTTATTTATTTATTTATTGGGTTTGTATGCCGCCCCTCTCCAGAGACTCGGGGCGGCTAACAGCGACAATAAAACAGTGTACAATAGTAATTTGGTATTGATGATTAAAAATCAATTAATATAAAAACCAAACATACATACATACATACATACCATGCATAGAATTGTAAAGGCCTAGGGGGAAAGAGGATCTCAATTCCCCCATGCCTGGTGGCAGAGGTGGGTTTTAAGTTGTTTACGAAATAATCCAATACTAAAAGCAAATTAAAACCCCTTAATATACAAAACCAAACACACATACAAACATACCATGCATATCATTGTAACGGCCTAGGGGGAGAAGAAATCTCAATTCCCCCATGCCTGGCGGCAGAGGTGGGTTTTAAGGAGCTTACGAAAGGCAAGGAGGGTGGGGACAATTCTAATCTCTGGGGGGAGTTGGTTCCAGAGGGCCAGGGCCACCACAGAGAAGGCTCTTCTCCTGGGTCCCGCCAAGCGACATTGTTTAGTTGACGGGACCCGGAGAAGACCCACTCTGTGGGACCTAACTGGTCGCTGGGATTCGTTTCTATGAGCAAGCAGGAGAAGTGAGCTTGCCGAACATGGGGAGGTAAGTGAAGGGCTGCTCGTCTTCAGCACTAACGGTACGCCCTCTGAGGCCGCCCAGGGTCGCACGCATCCATCAGTATGAGATTTGGCTTCTGCGCATGCACCGCAATCGAAATCTCACGCAAGGGAGATTTTGGCGATTTTTGCCAATTTTTTTTGCTTCCACGCATATGCAGAAGCAAAAAATCACCGAAAATCACCAAAATCTCACTCAAATGAGCATCCTCATGTGAGATTTCGCTTGCTGCGCATGCTCAGAAGCTAAATCTTGCACAGGAGCGTGGGGGCTCACGTCGTGGATGTGCAGCTGCGTGTGCATTCCGGAATTTCCTATTGGAACAGAGCACATGATCGCACCAGCTGCTGCCCACCACTGAGGGGGAATAAGACCCCTAGTGTTGTCATAGAGCCTCGATGGTGCAGTGGTTACAGTACAGTACTGCAAGCTACTTCTGCTGATCACCGGCTGCCAGCAGTTTGGCAGTTCGAATCTCAGTAGGCTCAAGGTTGACTCAGCCTTCCATCCTTCCAAGGTCAGTAAAATGAGGACCCAGATTGTTGAGGGCAAGATGCTTAATCTCTGTAAACTGCTAATAGGGGGCCGTAAAGCACTGTGAAGCGGTATATAAGTTTAAATGCTATTGCTATAAATGACTCCATCTCAACTCCAACTTAAAAAGGTAGAAAATTTATTTATTTATTTTAATTGGATTTGTATGCCGCCCCTCTCCGCAGACTTGGCTAACAACAGTAATAAAACAGTATATAACAATAATCCAATGCTAAAAACAGTTAAAACCCCATTATATAAAAACCAATCATACATACAGACATACCATGCATAAAAGTTTAAAGGCCTAGGGGGAAAGGGTATCTCAGTTCCCCCATGCCTGGAGGCAGATGTGGGTTTTAAGCTGCTTACGAAAGGCAAGGAGGGTGGGGACAATTCTAATCTCTGGGGGGAGTTGGTTCTAGAGGGCCGGGGCCGCCACAGAGAAGGCTTTTCCCCTGGCCCTCTGGAAAAGGAATACTGCAAGAAATACTAGCAAAACTGCCAAAGTTTAGTTCATTTCTCTTATTTTGTCTTAGAAACAGCCTGAAGTAAAAAAAACACCCCGACAACAGCTGGCTCTTATTGTAGAATTTATCAAGCCACACACACACACACGATAATAAAATAATTAAATTGTTTATTAATGGATGCCTAGATGCTCTTCCCCACCATCACCCAGGCACTTAAAGCAGTATAAATCTCCCTACAACAATCCTGTGAGGAAGGCTAGGCTGAGGGATGGCGACTAGGAAAACAAAAATAGACTGAGCTCATTTGCATGTGAAACCTAATCCACTCATCGCATTAAGTCATGCTTTGGTTTATTATGATGGAATAATCCACCATTGCCTATGCACTGACACAACACATTAAAGTCACAGTTCATAATTACGCATAGTCCCCAACTTACGACTATAATGGAGTCTGCCCATTGCGTGACCAAACCTTTTTTGTTTTATGGTGGCTACCAGGCAAGGGCTCCTCGTCTCCGGCACTCCTGGTGTATTCCTGCAAACCGGCGCGGATGCGCCGAACATTTTCAGAGATTCAGCTTCTGCACATGCGCCAGAAGTGAAATCTCAGGTGAGGATGCTCTTGCACACAAGATTTCACTGATTTTCGGTGCAGAAGAAAAAAACTGCTGAAAATTGGTGAAATCTCGTGTGCAAGAGCATCCTCACCTGAGATTTTGCTTCTGGTACATGCACAGAAGTCGAATCTCATGCGGGCGTGTGCATGCACATGTCTCACTATAGTGTGGCCCGTACCAGGTGCAACCACTACTAGTGGTCCCTAACTCTTGGTCCCAAAGTAAACCATGATGGTCAGTCCTCTAGGAGGCTCTTCTGACATTCAGATCGTCCCTATTTATTTATTTATTTTTATTATTTTATTTTATTTTATTTTATTATTTATTTTATTTTATTTTATTTTATTTTACTTTACTTTACTTCACTTCACTTCACTTCACTTCATTTTATTTTATTTTATTTTATTTTATTTTATTTTATTTTATTTTATTTTTTTATTGGATTTGTATGCCGCCCCTCTCCGTGGACTCGGGGCAGCTAACAACAGTGATAAAAACAGCATGTAACAATCCAATACTAAAGCAACTAAAAAACCCTTATTTATAAAACCAAACATACATACAAACATACCATGCATAAATTGTAGAGGCCTAGGGGGAAAGAATATCTCAGTTCCCTCATGCCTGATGGCAGAGGTGAGTTTTAAGGAGCTTACAAAAGGCGAGGAGGGTGGGGGCAATTCTAATCTCTGGGGAGAGTTGGTTCCAGAGGGCCGGGGCCACCACAGAGAAGGCTCTTCCCCTGGGTCCCGCCAAACGACATTGTTTAGTCGACGGGACCCGGAGAAGGCCCACTCTGTGGGACCTAACTGGTTGCTGGGATTCATGCGGCAGAAGGCGGTCCCGGAGATAATCTGGCCCGGTGCCATGAAGGGCTTTATAGGTCATAACCAACACTTTGAATTGTGACCGGAAACTGATCGGCAACCAATGCCGAGGTACGTTTTTAAAACCAATTCCCTTGCGAGAGTTCCTTACCCTGTTTTTTTTAGAGAAAACTCTCCATCAGAAAGTAGAGGGTCAGACTTTGACGCAGTTAGAATTTCGGAATTTCCGTTAGCTGAAATTCTAAAGCAGTGTTTAATTTAATAATTTAATTTAATTTAGAAACATAGAAGATTGACAGCAGAAAAAGACCTCACCGTCCATCCAGTCTGCCCTTGTACTATTTCTTGTATTTTATCTTTAATTTAATTTATTAAACTTCTATGCCGCCCAATCCCAATCTGTCAACACTTGATAGCTGGGGAATTCTGGGAGTTGAAGTCCACATGTTTTAACATTGGTAAGGTTGAGGTTACTCTGTTCTGCAGTACCGTATTTTTCAGAGTATAAGACACACCTTATATAAGACGCACCTTAGTTTGGGGGGGAGATAAGGAGAAAAAATCTGTTTACCAGGTGTTCATCTGTCTAGCATCCTTAGGCTGAGGCAAGGAGGGTGGGGGCAATTCTAATCTCTGGGGAGAGTTGGTTCCAGAGGGCCGGGGCCACCACAGAGAAGGCTCTTCCCCTGGGTCCCACCAAACGACATTGTTGAGTCGACGGGACCCGGAGAAGGCCCACTCTGTGGGACCTAACTGGTTGCTGGGATTCATGCGGCATATTATTTTATCCACTGGTTGGGGCTGAAAAAACCCCTCATTCGGAGACAAAGGTTGGATTAACATTCTTAGCAGAGAGTAACAATGAAAGAACTTGCAAGCCAGTAAGAGCTTGGAACATCGTTAGCACCCGGTTAGGGCTGGAAAGAAACTTACTCGGATCAAGTAGAGCAATGAAAAAAAAGCCTGCAAAGACTTAGGGCTTGGAAAACATTCTTCATAGAGAATAACAATGAAAGAAACTGCAAGGTAAGAGCTAGGAAGATTGTGAGCACCTAGTTAGGGCTGAAAAGAAAAGGGTTGTGGCCCTATTTGGACCAGGACTCACTGCTCACAGTCACTCATTCCCTCATCACCTCGAGGCTCGACTACTGTAATGCTCTCTACATGGGGCTACCTTTGAAAAGTGTTCGGAAACTTTAGATCGTGCAGAATGCAGCTGCGAGAGTAATCATGGGCTTCCCTAAATATGCCCATGTTACAGCAACACTCCGCAGTCTGCATTGGTTGCCCATCAGTTTCCGGTCACAATTCAAAGTATTGGTTATGACCCTATAAAGCCCTTCATGGCACCGGACCAGATTATCTCAGGGACCGCCTTCTGCCGCACGAATCCCAGAGACCAGTTAGGTCCCACAGAGTGGGTCTTCTCCGGGTCCCGTCGACTAAACAACGTTGTCTGGCGGGACCCAGGGAAAGAGCCTTCTCTGTGGCGGCCCCGGCCCTCTGGAACCAACTCCCCCCAGAGATTAGAATTGCCCCCACCCTCCTTGCCTTTCGTAAGCTCCTTAAAACCCACCTCTGCCGCCAGGTATGGGGGAATTGAGATATTCTTTCCCCCTAGGCCTTTACAATTTTATGCATGGTATGTCTGTATGTATGTTTGGTTTTTATAATAATGGGTTTTTAATTGTTTTTAGTATTGGATTATTATTATATGCTGTCTTATTATTGCTGTTAGCCGCCCCGAGTCTCCGGAGAGGGGCAGCATACAAATCCAATGAATACAAATACAAATACAAAATACATTCAGAGTATAAGACGCACTCAAATTTCAGCCTCTTTTAGGGAGGAAAAAGGTGCATCTTATTCTCCGAAAAATACAGCAATTGCTTCTAGTTCATTCTTGCCTATAAGCTACGATACCAAAAGAGGCTTATGAATGGGAGAGACTCACACTTCGCTCCACCTTTGGGATTTAGCGATTGGTTGGAGGCAGATTCGGTCACTCCCCCTTTTCTGGGGAGCTGGAAGAAACAAACACAGGTGTGCATTTTTCTTCTTGTGTCAGTATTAAAACCGGCTGGCATCAGGGAGCAGCACCTTCACGCCTCTCTCCGTGGTACAGCTGCCTCTTAGCTCTTCTTCCCTGGACTCATCTCGGCTGAAAAGCCGGGCTAAAATCACAACTTGAGTATCGGAGGCGACTGCACTACTCTTCTTGTTTGCACTTGCTGAGAAACTTTGATCAGATGACTAGCGAGACATCCCAGCCGTTCTACTCCTGCCTCTTCTGTTAAGACCTTTCTACCATGGGCCCACCTGGAAGAGGCTCCTTGCAGTGACGGCCCCAAGACTGACCTCTGGATTTGTTCCAAGCTCCTCGCCCAGCCGACACCGCGAAAGCCACATGGTTGTCTTTGGCCCTCTGGGAGCCGAACCAATTCTCCTGGCACGCGGCCTAGAGGGCCATGGGTTGGCGGACCCCGCTAACCAGCTGGACTTTGGGATTCTCCTTGATGACCTTCCTGTGGGTCACGTCAGCCAGGGGACCCAGAGCTCGGCCGGGAGAGACCCCGTGTCCCTGTCCCGACGTTCACCGGCACGCGCGGAGCTACCACCACCTGGAAGGCGACGTGCGCTGGCGGCGTCTCTACTCCTCCCATCATTTCTTCCTGCGCATTGGCGGTGATGGCAAAGTCGAAGGGACACGTCAGAAAGAGAGCCTGAACAGTAAGTCAGCTTTCCCCAAAACTGGTACCCAACCAGGTGGGACTCTCAATCATGGTGCTCCCACAGGTTGCTCTTTTCCTTTTTTTAAAAAAATAATAATATTTATTGAGTATTTACAAAGATATAAAACAATACATTGACATAACAAATTGTTCATGGAGTGTGAGTACAATCATTTTTGGTTATATCAAACATATAACATACACCCATCCTCCCCCCTCCCTCCCCGGGCTGCCAGTTTGCAGCTATACTTTAAATTTATTTTCCCGGTTTTATGTAACAACGAAGTTTTCTATCTATACATTTATACAATTATTTATCTTATTTTTTCTTTTCTAAGTATTGCATTTTATATTATTGTTGTCATAATTATCGTTAGTTTTAATCTCTAAAAAGGAATCAACGAATAAATAAGATATTACTTTTCCTCTGTTTGTGATGTTTTTGTATATCCAAATTTCTTTTATTTTTTGTTCACTTCAAGGTTTCCTTCTCTCTCTCCCTGACATTAATCCAGTTGTAAAAATTTACCCAGTTCTCTATTTTTTGTGGTTTTTTTATTGTTTTTCATTTTTTGGGATAAAGAATCAAATTCAGCACAATCTAACATTTTTTTAATCAGATCTCTGTCTGTTGGTACTTCTTCTTTTTTCCAGTATTGGGCTATAGTGATTCTACTAGCTGTTATAATATGCTGAATTAGGTCTTTTCCAGGAGCAGGGGTGGGCTACTGACCGGATTGGGGTGGGAGGAACGCAGTGGGTTAGCATAAATGGAGATCCACCCCAGAGCACCCAATTTGCACTGAAAGATATTGAAAGAAAATGCAGAAGCCACGGCCACAGTGCGATAGTAAAAATTTTGCTAGCCCTTCACTGTCCAGGAGGCAACTGGACTTTTTTTGTTTTTTCTTTGAAACATAGAAGACTGACGGCAGAAAAAGACCTCATGGTCCATCTAGTCTGCCCTTATACTATTTTCTGTATTTTATCTTAGGATGGATCTATGTTTATCCCAGGCATGTTTAAATTCAGTTGCTGTGGATTTACCAACCACATCTGCTGGAAGTTTGTTCCAAGGATCTACTACTCTTTCAGGAAAATAATATTTTCTCATGTTGCTTTTGATCTTTCCCCCAACTAACTTCGGATTGTGCCCCCTTGTTCTTGTGTTCACTTTCCTATTAAAAACACTTCCCTCCTGAACTTTATTTAACCCTTTGACATATTTAAATGTTTCATGTCCCCCCTTTTCCTTCTGTCCTCCAGACTATACAGATTGAGTTCATTAAGTCTTTCTTGATACGTTTTATGCTTAAGACCTTCCACCATTCTTGTAGCCCGTCTTTGGACCCGTTCAATTTTGTCAATATCTTTTTGTAGGTGAGGTCTCCAGAACTGAACACAGTATTCCAAATGTGGTCTCACCAGCGCTCTATATAAGGGGATCACAATCTCCCTCTTCCTGCTTGTTATACCTCTAGCTATGCAGCCAAGCATCCTACTTGCTTTCCCTACTGCCTGACTGCACTGAAGACCTTTCACTTCTCAAGCCAAGAAGCTTCTTCAGCTCTGACAGGATAGTGTCCTAGGGAAGGATGTACACTTCTCAAAAAAATAAAGGGATCACTTAAACAACAGGATATAACTCCAAGTAAATCAAACTTCTGTGAAATCAATCAATTTCATTTTTTTGTCAGCACATTCATATTTGGTACAGAACAAAGTATTCAATGAGAATATTTTATTCATTCAGATCTAGGATGTGTGATTTGAGTGTTCCCTTTATTTATTTTTTTGAGCAGTGTATGTTTCTTGCAGACACTCCCGTCATTTGCCTCCTTTTAAAGCAGTGGTTCTCAACCTTTTTAATGCCGCGACCCCTTAATGCAGTTCCTCATGTTGTGGTGGCCCCCAACCATAAGTCTAGCACTAATTCTCCCAATAGAGCTTTAAGCTGATTGGCAGGAAAGTGTAGAGGGACACCCCCACTTTAAATGCCTGATTGGTCAGATTGTAAAAAATAAGTTCCAAGGCGCCAGAATAGAAGCTTTAGTTCCTAACACCAGGCGAAATTTGTCTTTCCCCATGGTCTTAGGCGACCCCTGTGAAACGCTCATTCGACCCCCAAAGGGGTCCCGACCCCCAGGTTGAGAACCACTGTTTTAGAGGGTCGTTGAAGCACTTGGAGGTTTACCTGTGTCCTCAGAGTCACCTGAGTAATGGCTCCTGTAGTCTGCAATTGTTACTCTGGAATGGAACCAGATATCCAAGCGCATCAACGACCCTCTAAAACAGTGGTTCTCAACCTTTCTAATGCCATGACTCCTTAATACAGTTCCTCATGTTCTGGTGACCCCCAACCATAAGTCTAGCGGCAATTCTCCCAACAGAGCTTTAAGCTGATTGGCAGGAAGGTCAGAGGGACACGCCCACTGCAAACGCCTGATTGGTCGGATTGTAAAAATACGTTCCAAGGCACCAGAATAGAAGCTTTAGTTCCTAACACCATGGGGAATTTGTCTTTTCCCATAGTCTTAGGTGACCCCTATGAAATGATCGTTCTACCTCCCCAAAGGGGTCCCGACCCCCAGGTTGAGAACCACTGCTCTAAAAGAATATAAGAATATAAACCCTTCCATTCCCCACTATCCTGTCAGAACTGAGGAAGCTCCCTGGATGAGAAGTGTAACATCTTCAAAGAAAAACAAGAAAGTCCAGTTGTCTCCTGAAAAACCACGCATGGGACAACCATTGACCTGGAAGACTGAGAATCTCCAGGTGTGTTGGACTACAACTTCCATCAGTCTCTCTCTCACACACACACACACACCAGCCAAAGTTATTTGATGCTGGGAAGTGACTCTATTTTACTAATCCAAAATTTGGGGTTAGTAAATACATACTATTAAGAGGGAAGATGGGGAAAAAAGTTTGAAATGTGTTTGTTTTTATCTGTTTTTAATTTTTAACACTAGATAGGTTATATAGGGTTTTTTTAGTTGTGGGGTTTTTTTTAGAAAAATGTGTAAAGAGAAGAAAGAGGCACTACGGCTTAGTGTTTAATAGTTTAGAAATATTGTTGGTATTATACATCCGAAGGAACATCAAGAAGGAAATTTAATTAGAATTAAATTTTAAAGCTGGATGACAAAATTCAAAAGTTTTTGCAACAAGAAAATATTATTATTATGTCAGTACAACACAGCAAACAAGATCACTATGCTGGATTTCGTATTTCATCACCAGTCGGGCGCTTCCCAAGCACCTAGGACTGCGTGATGTAGCGGCGAATTATGCTTGTCGATCCCAGTAAAGCGGCCTTTTGCAATTGACAGATGGGGATTTTGTCAATTCCGATGGTTTTCAAATGTCCACTGAGATCCTTTGGTACTGCGCCCAGCGTGCCAAGTACCACTGGGACCACTTTCACGGGCTTATGCCTGAGTCGTTGCAGCCCGATTTTTAGATCTTCGTATTTCACTAATTTCTCTAGCTGCTTCTGCTCAATTCTGCTGTCCCCTGGGATTGCGATGTCGATGATCCATACTTTCTTTTTCTTCATGATCACAATGTCTGTTGTGTTATGCTTCAGAATTCGGTCAGTCTGAAGTCGGAAGTCCCATTATTATTATTATTATTATTATTATTATTATTATTATTATTATTATTATTTAGATTTATATGCCGCCCCTCTCCGGAGACTCGGAGCGGCTTACAACAACAAATATGATTGAGTTACTAACAAACATTGCATTTTATTGTATTGGAAGTAGAAGGTATGTTGCACCCCCACACACACCAAAAAGAACCTCTATCTTTATTACTCAGCTAGAAAATCTTCTAGTCCTCCTTGAGCATTGGACAGGTATTTGGCGTACACCTCTTAAGATGATATCATTTGGCAGATTCCATCCAAGAAATGTTTGCTAACAAGCTTGGTACAATTTCAGTAGTTCAGGAAGTTGTGAAAGAAACGAAACCTGGAAAGTCTGTCAGATTATTAGAGACTAATTGTGAGGGATTACTCATCGGTGAATAAATCTGTCTGCATGACCTCAATCGTCCTCTTATCGCTGTCAGTTTTTCATATTGTAAAATTAAAACAGAAACTATGGCTCTATTATTCTGACTGATGTTCTTGAATACTGCAGAGGGTTGGACTAGGTGGTCCTTACAGATGATCCAGACAGTTCTATGTCTTTTTGCGATTCTATAGGCGGTCTTCAGCTTATAACCATAATTGACCCTGAAATTATATTGTTAAGTGGGTCACCATGTCACAATATCCAATTTTACAACCTTTTTGTGATGGTTGTGGAGGTAGTGATGAAGTAAATGCCATGATCATAAAGGGAATGCTGTGGTTTGTAAGGTGAAAAGTTTGTAAGATGAAACAATGTTTCCCATAAGAATCAATGGAAAAGCGATTAATGCGTGCAAGCCCAAAACTCACCCCTTTTGCCAGCCGAAGCCCCCGTTTTTGCGCTGCTGGGATTCTCGAGAGGCTCCCCACCTTGGGAAACCCCACCTCTGGACTTCCATGTTTTTGTGATGCTGCAGAGGAATCCCAGCAGCACAAAAACGAGCACTTTGCTGGCAACGGAAGTCCGGAGATGGGGTTTCCCAGCGAGGGGAGCCTCAGTGAAATTGCAGCATCACAAAAACATGGAAGTCCTCAAAACCCCACCTCCGGACTTCCCTGTTTTTGTGATGCTGCAATTTCACTGAGGCTCCCCTCGCTGGGAAACCCCACCTCCGGACTTCCGTTGCCAGTGAAGCGCCCGTTTTTGTGCTGCTGGGATTCCCCTGCAGCATCGCAAAAACACGGAAGTGTGGTGGTGGTGTTTCCCATGGAGGGGAGCCTCAGGGGAATCCCAGCAGTGCAAAAACGGGTGCTTTGTTGGCAACAGAAGTCCGGAGGCGTGGCATCCCAGTGGTGACCTTTTGAGATACAAACCTGGGGTTTAAGATTTTTTTGCCTCTTCTTACAAACTATTTTCACCTTACAAACCCACCGCCGCCGCTAGGATGCCCCGCCTCCATCCTTCCGTTGCCAGTGAAGCACTCGTTTTTGCGCTGCTGGGATTCCCCTGAGGCTCCCCTCCATGAGAAACCCCACCTCTGGACTTCCGTGTTTTTGCGATGCTGCAGGGGAATCCCAGCAGGGGAATCCCAGCAGCGCAAAAATGGGTGCTCCTCTGGCAACAGAAGTCCGGACGTGGGGTTTTCCAGCGAGGGGAGCCTCAGTGAAATCGCACCATTGCAAAAACACAGAGGTCCGGAAATGGGTTTTCGAGGACTTCTGTGTTTTTGCGATTCTGCAATTTCACTGATTCTCCCTTCGCTGGGAAACCCCACCTCCGGACTTCCGTTGCCAGCGAAGCGCTCGTTGCAATGCTGGGATTCCCCTGCAGCATCGCAAAAACACAGAAGTTCAGAGGTGGGGTTTCCCATGGAGGGGAGCCTCAGGGGAATCCCAGCAGTGGAAAAACGGGTGCTTCGGTTGGCAAAAGGGGTGAATTTTGGGCTTGCACACATTAATCGTTTTCCATTGATTCCTATGGGAAACACTGTTTTGTAACTCATATTTTCCTTTAGCTGCACAGTTCAGGCTCCATCCTTCCTCTCTATGCACAAATGACATCCCAGCCAGTCTACATTATTCTTGGCCTCCTGCGGGAAGCGACAACCTTGGACTGTGCTTCCCTCTTTGGGTAGAAGAGCCTGCTTTGTCTCCTAGTGATGCTTTTGAGTCAGCTGCCCTACCGGTTGGAAATACACAAGGAAGGTGGCATACATTCCTGCATGAAATTACCGATTGGTGGATTGTAAACCTCTTTTGCAGCAAGAATCTAAGCAGGTATTCTTGCAGACTGGGGTGTAATACTGGAGTGTGGTATGGAGAGGTAACATAGAAACATAGAAGATGGACGGCAGAAAAAGACCTCGTGGTCCATCTAGTCTGCCCTTATACTATTTCCTGTATTTTATCTTAGGATGGATATATGTTTATCCCAGGCATGTTTAAATTCAGTTACTGTGGATTTACCAACCACATCTGCTGGAAGTTTCTTCCAAGCATCTACTACTCTTTCAGTAAAATAATATTTTCTCACGTCGCTTCTGATCTTTCTCCCAACTAACCTCAGATTGTGTCCCCTTGTTCTTGTGTTCACTTTCCTGTTAAAAACACTTCCCTCCTGAACCTTATTTAACCCTTTAACATATTTAAATGTTTCGACCATGTCCCCCCTTTCCCTTCTGTCTTCCAGACCAGTGTTTCCCAACCTTGGCCACTTGAAGATATCTGGACTTTAACTCCCAGAATTAGCTGGCTGGGGAATTCTGGGAGTTGAAGTCCAGATATCTTCAAGTGGCCAAGGTTGGGAAACACTGCTCCAGACTATACAGATTGAGTCCATGAAGTCTTTCCTGATATGTTTTGTGCTTAAGACCTTCCACCATTTTTGTAGCCCGTCTTTGGACCCGTTCAATTTTATCAACATCTTGATATCTTTCTCTCTGCCTTGATGGAACCACATGGACTCGCTGTTATCCAAAAAAGCAACTCCCATCCCCAGCTCTCCACATCTCTGGGCATGTGGCAGTCAATAATGGGTTGTAGCCAGTATGGCTGAGATCAAAGTTCCGGTAGCAGAAATTGAGATGCGCACACATCTCTGTGCCCCCAATGTGTCCATGTGTGCACCCATGCAAGATTTGGCTTCTGAGCATGAGCAGTTAGCAAAATCTCATGCAAGGACGCTCTTGCGCATGAGATTTTGCCGTGTTTTTGCTCTGAGGCCGTTGCGGGGGTCTGCTCATCCATCAGCCCGAGACTTGGCTCCATTGGCCCAAGATGGGCTCCTATGGGTATGGTCAGGTACGCAGTACCAGTAGCAAAATTTTGGCCAGATACACAGTACTGGTAGCAAAATTTTGTTTTTTTTTCCTTTTTTTCCCTTCTGGGCTCTGGGTATGTTTTTCCCATCACAGTAAATGAGGTTGAATGTGTATAATTTTAGAAGAGCTGTGCGTGCTTGTGGGTACATACACTTTATGGGGCTACCATTGAAGAGTGTTCGGAAACTTCAGATCATGCAGAACGTGGCCGCGAGAGCAATTGTGGGGCTTCCTAGATTTGCCCACTTCTCGTCAACACTCCGCGGCCTGCATTGGCTGCCGATTAGTTTCCGGTCACAATTCAAAGTGTTGGTAATGACCTATAAAGCCCTTCATGGCATCAGACCAGAATACCTCCGGGACCACTTTCTGCTGCACGAATCCCAGCAGCCGATTAGGTCCCACAGTTTTTTAATGATATGGGTTTTAGATCTTTTTTAAATATTGGATTTGTATATTGTTTATTACTGTTGTGAGCCGCTCCGAGTCTTTGGAGAGGGGTGGCATACAAATCTAATAAATTATTGTTATTATTGTTGTTGTTGTTGTTGTTTTGCTGTTGTTGTTGTTATTATTATTATTATTATTATTATTATTATCATTATTATTATTATTCCCCCAGTCCTACCAGCAGCAACAATTATTATTATTTATATAGTAGATAATCAGGGGTGGGCTACTGCCCGGACAGGGGGTAGCGCAGTGGGGTAGAAAATGGAGCTCCACCCCAGAGCACCTAATGCATAAGCCACACCCACAGTGTGGTAGTAAAAATTTTGGTAGCCCATCACTGGTGAGGACGCACGAGAGAGTGAAATTTTCACCAATATTTTTGCTCCCGTGCATGTGCAGAAGCCAAATCTTGCACAGGTGAGCGTCGGGGAAACACAGCTGTGTGCGCAATCCGATAATCACTATCGGAATGTAGCACCTTACCGTTCTGGTAGCAGGCCCTCACTGGCTATCACTGAACAAGAGATCCAGGAACACAGTAGTGTGCACACATCTATGTTTACCCATGTTATGCAAGCTGTGTTGTCCTCTAATTGCTTTCTAGGGGCAATTCAAGGTGCTGGTCATCACTTTTAAAGCCCTACTTGGCACAGGGCCCACCTATTCCCAGGAGGGCCTCTCCTTGAGGGTACCATCCCATCCCACTAGATTAGATGAGATGGGCACATCGCCATCTAGTGGGGACCTAGGGAGCATGCCTTTTCCATGAATGAAGTCAGTTTATTTATTTATTTATTTTATTTATTTATTCTATGTCCAATATACAATACATATGGAAGAGAATAGACATTAAGTAATATATATAACGATAGAAAGTAAAAAGAAGAGAAGTAGATGGGAGGGAGAGAATATATATGATATAAGAGATAAGGACAGAATATATATGATATAGATATATATAATATATAGATATAGATAAGTATATATGATATATGAGATAAGGAAAGACAATTGGACAGGGGACGATAGGCACATCAGTGCACTTATATACGCCCCTTACTGGCCTCTTAGGAACCTGGAGAGGTCAATCGTGGAGAGTCTAAGGGAGAAGTGTTGGGGGTTGGGAGTTGACACTATTGAGTTCCACGCTTCGACAACTCGATTGTTAAAGTCATATTTTTTACAGTCAAGTTTGGAGCGGTTAATATTAAGTTTGAATCTGCTGCGTGCTCTTGTGTTGTTGCGGTTGAAGCTGAAGTAGTCGTTGACCGGAAGGACGTTGCAGCATATGATCTTGTGGGCAATACTTAAATTGTGTTTTAGGCGCCACAGTTCTAAGCTTTCAAGACCCAGGATTGTTAGTCTATTTTCGTAGGGTATTCTGTTTCGAGTGGAGGAGTGAAGGGCTCTTCTGGTGAAATATCTTTGGACGTTTCTTTCTTTCTTTCTTTCTTTCTTTCTTTCTTTCTTTCTTTCAGTTAGTTAGTTAGTTAGTTAGTTAGTTAGTTAGTTAGTTAGTTATTCGACTTCTATGCCGCTCAATCCCGAAGGACTCAGGGCAGCTTACAATAATAATAGAAATAGAAATATCCACAGTATATAATAGTATATTATATATAACATATTATATATAACATATTATATATATAATATTATATATAATAATGAATCCCAGCGACTGATAAGGTCCCACAGAGTCAGCCTTCTCTGGGTCCCGTCTGGCAGGACCCAGGTGAAGAGCCTTCTCTGTGGCGGCCCCAGCCCTCTGGAATCAACTCTCCCTGGAGATTACAACCGCCCCCACCCTCCTTGCCTTTTGTAAGCTACTCAAAACCCACCTATAGATTTGTATATGGTATGACTGAGTTGTATGATTTTAATAATGGGTTTTTAATGCTCTCTTTTAACATATTGGATTTGTGATATTGTATTCTGTTCTGAGCCACTCTGAGTCCTTGGAGAAAGGCGGCATACAAATCCCAGGCATGAGAAAATATTATTTTACTGAAAAAGTGGTAGATACTTGGAACAAACTTCCAGCAGACATGGTTGGCAAATCCATAGTAACTGAATTTAAACATGCCTGGGACATAGTTCCCTCTAAGCTGAGCAGTGAGCAATCGCTCACTTAAAAATCATCATCAACTCAGAGTTTTCCAAACCTGCCCAGAAGCCGAGAGGGAAAGAGTGACAGGGAAGGAGAGAGAGAGGAAGAGAGGAAGAGAGAGAAACAGATAGAAAAAAGATAGAAAAAAGATAGGAAGGAAAAGAGAAAGAAAAAGAATGGGAGTAAGGAAGAGAGAAAGAAAATCAAAATCTAGTTTGAAACTAGCTCAACTATTTAAGTGGCATTTTGATATTGATAGCGTTGCCCTATTATGAGCTCACTGTTATAGACACACAGCACAGTATTTTATTTTGAAATTCTCTGAGGCAAAACAGGGTGGGTTTTTTATTTGTTTGTTTATTTATTTATTTATTATTCCTGTGCCGCCCAGTCCCGAAGGGACTGCCGCTCAGACACTATACTTTTCCACCCACCCCCCCCCAAAAAATTAGAGGGAACATTGGCCTGGGATAAACATATATCCATCCTAAGATAAAATACAGGAAATAGTATAAGGGCAGACTAGGTGGACCAGGAGGTCTTTTTCTGCCGTCAATCTTCTATGTTTCTATCACATTGCTACATTAAAATTAAAATGGACATTAAAATGGAACAAAAGCTTGGGAAGATGGCTATGTTGGCTGGAAAATTCTGGGAGTTGAAGTCCACAAGTCTTAAAGTTGCCAAGTGCAGGGACTCCTACACTACGTAACTAGGATGTGCACAAGCAAACATGCCCACAGAGAAAAAAATATGTTTATTAGAAGCAGCTGCTGATAATTTTAGCCACAGGCTTTGCTGCCCAAACAGCTTTAGGATGTCCTTGATTTGTGTTAATAGGCCTTACCCTCTTTTGCTATTTTCCCCCTAGGCATTGTGGAGATCCGTTCTGTACAGGTGGGGACCGTAGCCATTCGATCCATCCACAGTGGCTTCTACTTGGCAATGAACCGAAAAGGGAAAGTCTATGGAACGGTAAATGGAATTGCATGCCTTTTTGGGGAGGGGGAGGGAATTATAGGTAGTCCTTGACTTGGAGCCAAAAATTGGGACCCAGAATTTCCATTGCTAAGCAAGATGGTTTTTAAGTGAGTCGTGCCTGATTTTACCAACTTTTTGCCATGGTTGTTAACTGGATCACTGCATTTGTTAACTGAATCACTGCATTTGTTAACTGAATCACTGCATTTGTTAACTGAGTCACTGCATTTGTTAACTGAGTCACTGCATTTGTTAACTGAATCACTGCATTTGTTAACTGAATCATACCATTGTTAAAGTGGTTGATTTAACCCCATTGACTTTGCTTGTTTGAAGCCAGCTAGAAAAGTCACAAATAGCGATCCTCTCAGCCCAAGAGCCAGGGATGTCCAATAGTGAAAGCTCTGAACTAGGAATGGGAAGACTTGTGTTGGGTTTCTTCTTAAGGGCAAAGGGGAGACAACTGGCTGAAATTGGGTGCAATATTTCTCAACCTTGTGTGAACTTCAATTTCCAAAATTCCCCAGCCAGCATGCTAGAGTAATGAAAGTCCTAGAGATTTATTTTTTTTTATTTTATTTATTTATTTATTTATTTATTTTTTTATTTTATTTATTTTTTTTATTTATTTATTTTTTTTATTTATTTTGTCAAACAATTATAGGGTGATAATTTGTACAAATTAAACATTAGATAAGTAATGATAAAAAGTAACAAAAGAAGACAATAGGACAGGGACGGTAGGCACAATGGTGCACTTATGCATGCCCCTTACAGACCTCTTAGAAAGGGGGAGAGGTCAATTGTAGATAGTCTAAGGTTAAAGGTTTTGGGGCTAGGAGTAGAAACCACAGAATCAGGTAGTGCATTGCAGGTGTTGATTACTCTGTTGCTGAAGTCATATTTTTTTATTTAGATATATGAGATTGATTGATTGATTGATATATAAGATTTAGATATATGAGATTGATTGATTGATTGCTAAAGGATAAAGGGATAGATAGATGATTGCTAAAGGATAAAGGGATAGATAGATGATTGATATAGACAGATGATAGATAAAAAGATAGATGATAGAGTGAGCTGTGCTGGTGTAGTGGTTAGAATATAGCACTACAGGCTACATCTGCTGACCGTTGACTGCTAGTAGTTTGGCAGGTCAAATCTCACTGATTAAAGGTTGACTCAGCCTTCCATCCTTCCGAGGTGGATACGATGAGGACCTAGATTGTTGGGGGCAATATGCAGACTCTGTGAACTGCTTAGAGACGGCTGTAAAGCATTGTGAAGCGGTATATAAGTCTAAGTATTATAGAGATGATAGCTAGATAGCTAGACAGACAGACAGATTATAGAGATAGATTAGATAGATGGGTGGGTGGATGGGTGGATGGATGCATGGATGGATGGACAGAGGGAGAGAGAGAGATGGTAGGTAGGTAGGTAGGTAGGTAGATAGATAGATAGATATAGATAGATAGATAGATAGATAGATAGTAGAGAGAGACATAGAGAGATAGTGATTGATAGATAGATAGATAGATAGATAGATAGATAGATAGATAGATAGATAGATAGATAGATAGATAGGTAGGTAGGTAGGTAGGTAGGTAGGTAGGTAGGTTTGTTTGTTTGACTTCTATGCCACCCAATCCCAAAGGACTCAGGGCAGCTAACAACAATTTAAAATACAAAAACAATAAAAAGAAGTCAAATATATAATCTAAACTATAAAACCCTAATTAAAACCTATACTTAAACTATCTAGTCAGCATGCATGCATACCATTCATACAATTTGGCCATGATAGTTGTTAGTTCATGAGAAACCTTACTAAGCTAGATTTTCAGTTCTGCATTTCCTTCACAAACCCATTCAATCAAATGTCTCCTTTTCTGCCTGTCTCTCTTGCTGCCACAGAAAACATACAGCCCCAACTGCAAGTTCAAGGAACGCATTGAAGAGAACGGCTACAATACCTATGCCTCTTTCCATTGGCACCACGAAGGGAGGCCCATGTTCCTCTCCCTCAACAGCAAAGGACTACCACGACGAGGGACCAAGACCCGCTGGCAACATCTCTCCACCCATTTCCTGCCAATGCTGGTGTCATGAAGGAGGAAACTTCTGGGCTACTTGATCAGCCATGCACTATTTTGTTTTTCTTTTTATGATCCTGTAATCCCTTAATTTGGGGCAGGGGACCGGATGGAGCTGAGCATGTACCGGCCAGATGCTCTTCCTGACGCCTGTGTGGAGTCTGCACTAGATATTTTCTCTTTGTGTGCCCTGAGAGAGACACATCTGTCGCTACCTAGGACTGAACGCTCAAAACTTTCCGAGTGGGAGGCGCCTTCACCACTAGGCCACCAAGCCACTCAACCATGCACTACTATGTGACGTATTGAAGAATAGAGGGGAGGCGGGGAGGGTATATTTATTTTTTTGTAAAAAAATAAAAATAAAAAGAACATGAAGGAAAAGCAGAATAGAATTCAACAAAATAAAGACTATTAGGAAAAACGAAAGAGCTTGAGCCAATTTGCTCTCGGTCTCTCTTCGCTATGTATTTTTACCTTTCTACCTTCTTGAATCTGTGAGCAAAATTCATTTTGCGGCCCTAATGGAAACTGCAGTTTAATGTTTCCAAATGTAAACTAATGCACTTGGGGAAAAGGAATCCTCAATCTGAGTATTGTATTGGCAGTTCTGTGTTAGCAAAAACTTCAGAAGAGAAGGATTTAGGGGTAGTGATTTCTGACAGTCTCAAAATGGATGAGCGGTGCAGTCAGGCGGTAGGGAAAGCAAGTAGGATGCTTGGCTGCATAGCTAGAGGTATAACAAGTAGGAAGAAGGAGATTGTGATCCCGCTAAATAGAGCGCTGGTGAGACCACATTTGGAATACTGTGTTCAGTTCTGGAGACCTCACCTACAAAAAGATATTGACAAAATTGAACGGGTCCAAAGACGGGCTACAAGAATGGTGGAAGGTCTTAAGCATAAAATGTATCAGGAAAGACTTCATGAACTCAATCTGTATAGTCTGGAGGACAGAAGGAAAAGGGGGGACATGATCGAAACATTTAAATATGTTAAAGGGTTAAATTAGGTTCAGGAGCGAAGTGTTTTTAATAGGAAAGTGAACACAAGAACAAGGGGACACAATCTGAAGTTAGTTGGGGGAAAGATCAAAAGCAACATGAGAAAATATTATTTTACTGAAAGAGTAGTAGATCCTTGGAACTAACTTCCAGCAGACGTGGTTGATAAATCCACAGTAACTGAATTTAAACATGCCTGGGATAAACATATATCCATCCTAAGATAAAATACAGAAAATAGTATAAGGGCAGACTAGATGGATCATGAGGTCTTTTTCTGCCGTCAGTCTTCTATGTTTCTTTGTTTCTATGTTTCTAACAAAGATGGCTGCCACCCTCCGCCCACCCCAGGATGGAGGCCCAGCCCACTGCCCGCAACCTGTAGAGCAGGTGGAGGTTCCTACTCACAGCCGCTACCCGTATGATGTGCACACAGCTCGGGGGGACTGGCAGGCAGGCAGGTGTGTTCCGCGCATGCGCAGAAGCAAAACAATTGCCGAAATATCTCATGCGCGTCCTCTCGAGAGATTTTGCTGCCTGCGCATGTGCAGAAGCAAAATCTCACCAGGACACACCCATCCGTCTGCCCGCCCGTCAGTCGGAGTTGCACGCGCATCGCCGCTTTCGCTACCAATGCGCAGAATAGCCCATAGGGGTAAGGAACTCAATAATGGGTTAGCAGGAGTTGAAGGAGAAAGATCCACACTCCCCAACACTCGCATCCTCACAGATTTTTCTACAGATTGAGCTGGAGATCTACATATATTTTGCCATATTCTAAATTGAGTGGGATGCATCCTGGGCAGACAGAAATAGTTACCATTGTAGAGTTTTCATGGCAACGGCATGCAAGCGATTAGTGAGCGCTGCCTTTCAAAATGTTTTTTCAACTTCCCAAAATAGGAATGTTCCCCAGAGCTTCCGAGAGGGATAGGTACCACGTGTTTTTGGACTTCCAAGCTATAGCCCACAAATTACATAGCACTCCAGATGCAGTGATGGGCTTTGATCTGAAGGAAGCATATTATTAAGACCCATTTCCCCACTTCAAGTATTTTTAACCTAAAGAACGGTTGTCACCGAGTTGTTGAAATCGGTAGAGGGCAGAAGATGAAAACTAATGCACATGAAATACATGTTTTTAAGAATATGCAAAGGATGAGAATTTGGCACAACAGGGGATTATTCTTCTGCGGGGGTAATATACACATAGATACGCATGTACCGCCTTGCAATTCTTACTGAAGCGGCTCCAATCAGCGTACATTATTTTGTAAAAAATAGATGCCACCATCTTGGCTTGAAAGGAGGGTGGGGTTATAAACTGGCCTTCCCCAATCTGGGTTCCCTTGAGATATTCAGGCACTATTTGACTTACAATTGAGCCAGTGATGGGCTACCAAAATTTTTACTACCATCACTGCCCTACGGTCTTCAATCTCCAAAATTCTCAGCAGTGGTCCAGGGTGGGGAATTCCAAGTTGTAAAACTAATATTCAGGGGAACATATACAGTGGTACCTCTACCTATGAACGCCTCTACTTACGAACTTTTCTAGATAAGAACCGGGTGTTCAAGATTTTTTTGCCTCTTCTCTAGAACTATTTTTCACTTATAAACCCGAGCCTCCGAAACTGTAACCGGAAAAGGCAGGGAGAAGCCTCTGTGGGGCCTCTCTAGGAATTGTCTGGGAGGAAACAGGGCCGGAAAAAGCAGAGAGAAGCCTCCATGAGGCCTCTCTAGGAATCTCCTGGGAGGAAACAGGGCTGGAAAAGGCGGGGAGAAGCCTCCATGGGGCCTCTCTAGGGATCTCCTGGGAGGAAGCAGTGCTGGAAAAGGCAGGGAGAAATCTCTGTGCAGCCTCTCTAGGAATCTCCTGGGAGGAAATAGGGCCGGAAAAGGTGGGGAGAAGCCTCCATGGGGCCTCTCTAGGAATCTCCTGGGAGGAAACAGGGCCGGAAAAGGTGGGGAGAAGCCTCTGTGGGGCCTCTCTAGGAATCTCCTGGGAGGAAACAGGGCCTCCACCCTCCCTGTGGTTTCCCCAATCGCACACATTATTTGCTTTTACATTGATTCCTATGGGGAAAATTGCTTCTTCTTACAAACTTTTCTACTTAACAACCTGGTGACGGAACAGATTAAGTTCGTAAGTAGAGGTACCACTGTACCTTTGGATTAAAAAATAAAATAATAGGAAGAAAGGGGAGGTTGCGAGAGGGCGGGATAAAGATCCCAATAGGCCTTTGACTTCTTGACGTCGCTAATATTGGTTTGTTTGGGAAGAAGGTGAACCTGAAAAACTGATTCCATTTAAAAGGCATTAAATCATGTTACAATTTCAATCGACATGACAGCTTTCAGCACAACCTTCCATCTTCAAGTCCCAATGAAGGACTTTTTACGGGTCTCTGTAGCTTTTGGCTGTTCTTTTCCAGGGCCTTAGATGTGCACTCTTTGTTACAAAAGCTGCACCCTGACTAACCCTCTTCTAAAGTGTTTTGGGAATGTTTGAAAAGGCCTTTATGCAGCAGATCCTTAAGTGGGTCACAAAGATTTACATCCCTGGTTAAACTGGGGAAATGAATCACTGGGTCATCTTCTCCTGACCTCTTTTGAGCTGTGGGCGTACAAATTGCTGCTGCCCACATACAAACCGCTTCCCCATTACCTTTTCCTTAAGTGCTTATTGGGGCTTCTTGGGGTTTAAGTTTTGCCCCTTAAGGCACATCCTGTTTACAGCAACCAAACGATTGCCCAGCCCCGACTAGAATATTTAAAACTGTTTCTCATTGACATTAAAACAACAACAACAACAGACCACTCAGAGACACCCGTTACATAGAAACATAGAAGATTGACGGCAGAAAAAGACCTCATGGTCCATCTAGTCTGCCCTTATACTATTTCCTGTATTTTATCTTACTATGGATATATGTTTATCCCAGGCATGTTTAAATTCAGTTACTGTGGATTTATCTACCATGTCTGAAGGAAGTTTGTTCCAAGGATCTACTACTCTTTCAGTAAAATAATATTTTCTCATGTTGCTTTTGATCTTTCCCCCAACTAACTTCAGATTGTGTCCCTTGTTCTTGTGTTCACTTTCCTATTAAAAACACTTCCCTCCTGGACCTTATTTAACCCTTTAACATATTTAAATGTTTCGATCATGTCCCCCCTTTTCCTTCTATCCTCCATGAAGAAGATGCTTCATTGTTGGTCACTTCAAAGCAAAGGACACTCCGCTCTGCAGGGATGAAAATGGGACAGACTGTGTGAAAAGTTCAGTGTTTACTTTGCGAAGCTCCGCATCCTGGCTCTTAGGATACCAAGAGAGGCTTGGGAAAGCATCTCCAATTGGCAGTGCTGGGATTCAATCTCTAATCTCCTAATCCCAAACCAGCATAGCGGAGTAGGATACTTGTTGGAGAAGACTGGTTGAATCCAGCAAACGGGGCTAAAAAGTGATTATGGGAGATGGTAAGGAAAAATCTACTGGATGGATATCCAGAAGGCTTGTTGGTTTCTATTCTGCCTTTATTATTTTTACAAATAACTCAAGGTGGTGAATATATCCGAACAGCTTCCTCTTCCTTTTTTTATTCACAACAACCCTGTGTGGTGGGTTGGGTTGAAAGAGAATGAATGACTGGCCCAAAGTCACCCTGCTTGCTCAGATATCCGTATGGATGTGCCAAGCTCCAAGACCTTCCACTTTCCCCTAAAGCTGTTAAGAGGTGGAATTGTACATGGTTTTACCGCAAATACTCTATTTTTTCAGAGTATAAGACGCACCAGAGTATAAAACGCACCTTAGTTTTGGGACAGGAAAATAAGGGGGGGGGATTTACCTACCAGGTATTTATCTGACTAGTGTTCTTAGTCTGGTCAGCTTCAACATCATCATAATCATTATTAGTATTAGTATTTTATTTATTAGATTTGTATGCCGCCCCTCTCCGTAGACTTGGGGCAGCTCACAGCATACAATGAAGCAATTCATAACAAATCTAATAAATGTAAAAATCTTTTTTAAAAAACCATTATTAAAACAGACATACACACAAATATACCATACATAAATTGTACAGGCCCAGGGGGGAGGGGCTCAATTCCCCCATGCCTGACGGCAGAGGTGGGTTTTAAGGAGTTTACGAAAGACAAGGAGGGTGGGGGCAGTTCTAATCTCCAGAGGGAGCTGGTTCCAGAGAGTCGGGGCCGCCACAGAGAAGGCTCTTCCCCTGGGACCCACCAGACGACATTGTTTAGTCGACGGGACCCGGAGAAGGCCAACTCTGTGGCACCTAACTGGTCGCTGGGATTCGTGCGGCAGAAGGCGGTCCCGGAGATATTCTGGTCCGATGCCATGAAGGGCTTTATAGGTCAAAACCAACACTTTGAATTGTGACCGGAAATTGATCGGCAACCAATGCAGACTGTGGAGTGTTGGTGTAACTATTAGTAATATTTATTAGATTTGTATGCCGCCCCTCTCTGAAGATTCAGAGCGGAACATATTATTTGATCCCCTGATTAGGGCTGAAAAAACCTTTTTCGGAGGAAGAAGCAATGAAAACAGCTTGATTATTAGCACCTCATTAGGGCTGGGGGAAAAAACTTTGGAAAAGCTATATACAGAGTATAAGATGCACCCAAATTTTCAGCCTTTTAGAGAGGAAAAGGGTGTGTCTTATATTCCGAAAAATATGGTGCGTGGATTGCAAACCGTTTATGTCAAAGAGCCCTTTGGATATGAGAGGATAATATTAAGGCTGCTCCGTCTTACAGATTGTATTTTTGGGAATGAAAATAAATTCTTTCAACAGGATTCCCAGGCACACAATAGTTTTGTTTTACAGCTCGTCCTTGATTTACAACCTTATTCAGTGATGGTTCAAAGTTACAACGGCTTTTTCACATTTACAACTGTTGCCGCGTCCCCATGGTCACGTGATCAAAATCCAAATGTTTGCCAAATGATTCATTATTTATGACAGTTGGTAGTGTCCTGTGGTCATGGGGATGTCTTCTGTGACTTTTTTGACAAGCAAAGTCAACGGGGAAGCCAGATTTCACTTAACAATTGTGTTACTAACTTAACAAGTGCAGCGATTCACTTAAACAGCTGTGACAAGAAAGGTCGTAAAATAAGGAAAAACTCATGTAACAGCTTTCTCACTTAACAACATAATTCCTGGCCTCAGTTTAAAGAAGCCCTTTTGGTGTTTTTTTAAATATATAGATATTAAATACTGTAAATTATTTTGCCATTATAAGATGCACCGAACCATAAGACGCACATTAGCGTTAGACAGGGATGGGCTACTGCCTGGATTCGGAAGAACACAGCGGGGTAGCAAAAATGGAGCTCTACCCCCAGAGTACTCAATTTGCACAGAAAGATGTTAGAAACATAGAAACATAGAAGACTGATGGCAGAAAAAGACCTCATGATCCATCTAGTCTGCCCTTATACTATTTTTGTATTTTATCTTAGGATGGATATATGTTTATCCCAGGCATGTTTAAATTCAGTTACTGTGGATTTACCAACCACGTCTGCTGGAAGTTTGTTCTAAGGATCTACTACTCTTTCAGTAAAATAATATTTTCTTATCTTGCTTTTGATCTTTCCCCCAACTAACCTCAGATTGTGTCCCCTTGTTCTTGTGTTCACTTTCCTATTAAAAACACTTCCCTCCTGAACCTTATTTAACCCTTTAACATATTTAAATGTTTCTATCGTGTCCCCCCTTTCCCTTCTGTCCTCCAGACTATACAGATTGAGTTCATTAAGTCTTTCCTGATACGTTTTATGCTTAATACCTTCCACCATTCTTGTAGCCCGTCTTTGGACCCGTTCAATTTTGTCAATATCTTTTTGTAGGTGAGGTCTCCAGAACTGGACACAGTATTCCAAATGGGGTCTCACCAGGACTCTATATAGCGGGATCACAATCTCCCTCTTCCTGCTTGTTATACCTCTAGCTATGCAGCCAAGCATCCTACTTGCTTTTCCTACCGCCCGACCACACTGCTCACCCATTTTGAGACTGTCAGAAATCACTACCCCTAAATACCCATAAATGTTGAAAGAAAATGCATAAGCCACTCCCACAGTGTGGTAGCAAAAGTTTTGGTAGCCCTTCTCTGGCTTTAGAGGAGGGGGAAAAAATTTCTTTCATCCATCCGATATTCATCTGGCTAGCATCCTTGTAGCAAACAGCCTGGTCATCTTCAGCATGTTATTGCAGCCCCCAGCAACATGGCTCATCAGGGCTCCGCTCCATTGCGCCCACCACCGTTCAACTGATCTGAGCTGTTGGCACTGCCAGGGAACACTGGAGCCTTCCCTGTCGAGCAGCTGATTGGCAGTTGGATCGGCCTCCTGGAATACCACCGACAGCTGTTCTAGATGGCAGAAATCACCCCCGCTGCTTTGCCTACCACCGACAATCAGCAGTGGCAAATGGTGGCGGTGATCAGCGGCAGCAGCGGTGATCCCTGCCTGGAACTCCTGATTGGTGGTATTATGGGAGGCTGATCCAACCACTGATCAGCTGCTGGGGAACAAAGGATCCAGCATTCCCCATCAGCAGTGACATAGATGCCACCGCTGCACTGCCCCACCCTGTCGCCCACTGCAATATTCGCTCTATAAGACGCACATATATTTATATATACAGTATTTATATAGAAAAGCCTGTGGTCTAGAGGTTAAATCTACTGCCTTACAAGGCAGAGTCTGCATGTTCAAATCCCAGTAAGGGTATGGCTAGCTGATGAGAGAATATTAAGATCAAAATTAGTCTCCCTTCCTTTTCATTATCAGCAAAAATGTTACATACATATACATACATACATACATGGTTAGAAACATAGAAACATAGAAGACTGACAGCAGAAAAAGACCTCATGGTCCATCTAGTCTGCCCTTATACTATTTTTTGCATTTTATCTTAGGATGGATCTGTGTTTATCCCAGGCATGTTTAAATTCAGTTACTGTGGATTTACCAACCACGTCTGCTGGAAGTTTGTTCCAAGCATCTACTACTCTTTCAGTAAAATAATATTTTCTCACGTTGCTTTTGATCTTTCCCCCAACTAACTTCAGATTGTGTCCTCTTGTTCTTGTGTTCACTTTCCTATTAAAAACACTTCCCTCCTGGACCTTATTTAACCCTTTAACATATTTAAATGGTTTCTTTAAATTGGACAATTTGTAAAGCTAGATGCTGAAACTAGCCAGAAAATGACTTTTTAATATAGCATCAAGCCAAAAGAGGCTACAAGGTTGTTTAAACAATCTGTGACCCATTTATCCTGACATCTGCAATTTACAATCTGTAAAGATCAGACACACATACAGCAATTGAGGGCACAGTAAATAGAGGTGGTTGTGCCCAATTGTTTGAGACACCAAAGCTAGAGCCTCTCCTTCTGCCCCACAGACAGAACTGGTAGGGCCACAGTCCAGAAATCTTCTCCATCTCCAACTCCCACATTCTGAACACCGGGGGTGGCACACAGTGGTTAGAGGGCAGCACTGCTGCCCTCTACAGCTAACTACTAGCTGTAGTTCAGCAGTTCAAATCTCACCACCGGCTGAAGGATGACTCAGCCTTCCAAGGTGGGTAAAATGAGGACCCAGATTGTTGGGGGCAATAGGCTGAATCTGTAAATCGCCTAGAGAAGGCTGTAAAAAAAACAAATATGAAGCGGTATATAAGTGTAAATGCTATTGCTATTGCAGTTCTTACTTTCCCAGCTTCCTTCCTGTTCTGGTAGGAGCCTCCCGAAAATTCAAGGGTACAAATTTCAGACACACACACACACACGTTTGAAAATTCAAAACAATGTTCTTTATAACAAAATTCAAAATAAACTAAGCACTCTTTTTGTATTGCAAAGAGCACTCGTCCCAAAACAACCGGGTATCAATTTCCCTTAAGCAGTCATTAAGTACTTAGCTTGCAGCTGTGAAGAAACTTCACACCCCTTCTTCTTCCAATGAAGTGGGACACACACACACGTTGCTCTGCTTTGGTTTCAAATGCGTGAAAAATCAACAAAGTCCAGAAAACAGCAACACACGATTCCTGAAGAACTGCGATCAGATACTCTTTCACAATGGCCAAACTCACACGCTGCTATTTATAGCAGCAGCCCTAATTACTGGAGCCCCACCCAACCACAGGTGGCCTCATTTTCTCTTGTAATAGTCCTTCAGTTGTTGTCTCCTATGCATCACTCTATGCATGCGTGGATGTGTCATTAATTCTTGTTCAGAATCCAAGGATGATACAGATGGTTGATCTCCTCCTGGGCTGTCTGCCAAACTCCCCTCTTCCCTGTCACTCACGCTTCCTTGGCCAGAGGAGGCTTCGTCGGCAGAGTCCATCGGGAGCAAAACAGGCCTGCGGCACGTGGATGTTTCCCCCAGATCCACCTGCACATTCCTTGGGGCAGGAGCTGGGCCAGAGCGAACCACATTTCCCAGATTCTTAAAAGAGGATTGCTTAGTCTAAAGCAAATCTTAGAGGGATTCTGATGAACAGCAAAATGTGGAGATGGCTAATTTCTACTGTTGTTCTAGGGAGGAGCAGAAGATGGCTGAAGATATTCCATTGGTCAGGGGTGTATTCAGAAAGGGGCTAAGAATAAGGAAATTAAGGGGTGAAGAACAAGGGAGCTAATTTGGTCTAGTGAAAGGGTCAGCAACCTGTAGTTCTGGAGCCGCATGTGGCTCTTTCATCCTTGTGCTGTGGCTGTCACCAGTGGTGCTACAATTGATAAGGCCTTTGGTTAAGAAAGGCGGAGGAAAAAGGATGCTAGCAGATTCTATGATGGGGGAACCAGACTTTCCGTTGGCTCCGGAATTGAACGGGAAGAGCTATAAAGCCCTTCATGGCACTGGACTAGACTATCTCAGGGACCGCCTTCTGCTGCATGAATCCCAGAGACCAGTTAGTTCCCACAGAGTGGGTCTTCTCCGGGTCCCGTCAACTAAACAATGTCGCTTGGCGGGACCCAGGGGAAGAGCCTTCTCTGTGGCGGCCCCGGCCCTCTGGAACCAACTCCCCCCAGAGATTAGAATTGCTCCCACCCTCCTTCCCTTTCGTAAGCTTCTTAAAACCCACCTCTGCCGCCAGGCATGGGGGAATTGGGATACTCTTTCCCCCTAGGCCTTTACAATTTTATGCATGGTATGTCTGTATGTATGTTTGGTTTTACAATAAGGGTTTTTAACTGTTTTAATATTGGATTGTCATATGCTGTTTACTACTGTTGTTAGCCGCCCCAAGTCTACGGAGAGGGGCGGCATACAAATCCAATAAAATCAAATTAAAATCAAAGAGGGGGAGTTCATTTTAGGACCTTTGTGAGTGTTTAAGGTTGGCAAACCCTGGTCTAGTGATTAAAGCATTGGCCTAGAAATTGGGAGATTGTTGAGTTCTTTAATCCACTTTAATAATGAAAATCAGCTGGGTGATTACGGCCAGTCACTCTGTCTCTCTCTCTCAACCAAACTCACTTTAAATCAGTGCTTCTCAATTATTTTCTGATCCCCCACACCCCCCCAGAAGAAGTAAACATTTCACACACACCCAACTCTCCAGTGGGACGATTGTTTGCAATGCACGGCATATTTTTGCTGAAAAAGCGTTGAAAAAGTAATTAAGGTAGCAAGTAAATAAAATAATCACACAAGAATCTTCCAACTGGCTGAGCGCAAAAATAAAACCTTTGGAGATTTTAATTGTAGTGGGAGATGGCGATGTTAAAGCAGTAGTTTTTCAACCATGGCAACTTTAAGATGCATGGTTTTCGTGCTGGCTAAGGAATTCTGGGAGTTTACATCCACAGCTCATAAAATTGCCAACTTTGAAAAACGCTACTATGCTGAGATCTGAATCCTGATTGGGAAGGGTTTGGATGATCCATTATCTCTGGAAGTCTCTTCTTCTCTACAGCCATCCCCAAACAGAGAAAGCTGGATAGAAATTATCCAGTCCTGTCAAATCCAAAGGTTTCTGAAACAGGGGCAACCACCCATCATTTCCCTGCAGTTTTAACCAGCCTGGAAGGACATGAAGGAAGGACAAGTCTGCATTGGTTGCCGATCAGTTTCCGGTCACAATTCAAAGTGTTGGTTATGACCTATAAAGCCCTTCAGGGCATTGGACCAGAATGTCTCCGGGACCACCTTCTGCCGCACGAATCCCAGTGACCGATTAGGTCCCACAGAGTTGGCCTTCTCCAGGTCCCGTCGACGAAACAATGTCATCTGGCGGTGCCCAGGGGAAGAGCCTTTTCTGTGGTGGCCCCGACCCTCTGGAACCAACTCCCTCCGGAGATCAGAATTGCCCCCACCCTCCTTGCCTTTCGCAAACTCCTAAAAACCCACCTCTGCCGTCAGGCATGGGGGAATTGATTCCCCTGTGCCGTTTCATTTTATGTATGGCTTGCCTGGGATGCATGACTGTTTTTATAATAAGGGTTTTAAATTGTCCTTTTTAACCATTAGATTTCTCCTGTGTATTTTTGTTGTAAACCGCTCCGAGTCTCCGGAGAGGGGCGTCATACAAATCTAATAAATAATAATAACATGAACACAATACACATATAATTCAGTTCACAATCTGGAGATTCCCTCCAATTAGAAACATAAAAACATAGAAGACTGAGGGCAGAAAAAGACCTCATGATCTATCTAGTCTGCCCTTATACTATTTTCTGTATTTTATCTTAGGATGGATATATGTTTATCCCAGGCATGTTTAAATTCAGTTACTGTGGATTTACCAAGCACGTCTGCTGGAAGTTTGTTCAAAGGATCTACTACTTTTTCAGTAAAATAATATTTTCTCATGTTGCTTTTGATCTTTCCCCCAACTAACTTCAGATTGTTCAATTACTTGGTTCAAATTCTTCCTAGATATATGTCTGTTATCTAGGAAGAATTTGAACCAAGCAATGTGTATTATGTTCATGTCCTTCCAGGCTGGGGCCAACATTTTCATTTGCTGAGGAATATAATAAGTAAGTTTTCGCTGCCCTACCAGTCATGAGCTTTCAAGGTACCTCTGATTCTATGCCCCAAAAACAGGAATTTGAAATCACCCAACATCATTACATCTGACGCATTCCACCACCAACCTTGTCAAAGTATCAAGCAAAGTATCCTGTTAGAAGAGGACCTTGACATCTAACAGGTTGTGGGCTGTCCATGATGTGTCTGCAGGTGGCTGGTAAGACCTATACGGGCACAAAATGTTCTGCCACATGTTGGGCAGACATGTATGGGCACCATTGTCGCAGCATTTGCAGCCCTGGCTTTGCGGAGTGCTCGCTTCCCTTCTGCTCTGAATGTTCTTCTGGCCTCAGATGTCGGGCAGCCTTGGGTGGATTATCACCAGAGCCTACAAAACATTTGCCAGACCCATCCTTGAATACAGTTCATCTGTCTGGAACCCACACCACATCTCGGACATCAACACCCTAGAAAACGTCCAAAGATACTTCACCAGAAGAGCCCTCCATTCCTCCACTCGAAACGGGATGCCCTACAAAAGCAGACTTTCAATCCTAAGCCTAGAAAGCTTAGAACAACGATGCCGAAAACATGATCTAAGTATTGCCCACAAGATCATATTCTGCAACGTCCTGCCTGTCGGCAACTACTTCAGCTTCAACCGCAACAACACAAGAGCACGCAACAAATTCAAACTCAATATTATAGAAACATAGAAGACTGACGGCAGAAAAAGACCTCATGGTCCATCTAGTCTGCCCTTATACTATTTCCTGTATTTTTATCTTAGGATGGATATATGTTTATCCCAGGCATGTTTAAATTCAGTTACTGTGGATTTACCAACCACGTCTGCTGGAAGTTTGTTCCAAGGATCTACTACTCTTTCAGTAAAATAATATTTTCTTGCGTTGCTTTTGATCTTTCCCCCAACTAACCTCAGATTGTGTCCCCTTGTTCCTGTGTTCACTTTCCTATTAATCGCTCCAAGCTCGACTGTAAAAAATAAGAGTGCAGCAACCGAGTTGTTGAAGCGTGGAACTCATTACCGGACTCAGTAGTGTCAACCCCTAACCCCCAACATTTCTCCCTTAGACTATCCACAATTGACCTCTCCAGGTTCCTAAGAGGTCAGTAAGGGGCGTGCATAAGTGCACTAGTGTGCCTTTCGTCCCCTGTCCATATGCCATATATCTTTTCTCCCTTTCATATATCTTCTCCTCCATTTTCATATCTTTTCCTTATATGTAATACTTCATGCCCATTCCCCTCAATATGTTTTGTGTATTGGACAAATAAGTAAATAAAATAAAATAAAATATCATGCACCATGTCGGTCGATCTTGTGCCAGGGCTTCCCAGGAGGTGGTGTCGATATCGAGGGACTTGAACGAGGCTTTCAATGTGTCTTTGTATCGCGTCCTTTGTCCCCCATGCAATCGCTTTTCTTTAGACAGCTCACCATAGAGGATCTGTTTAGGGATGCGGTGGTCTGGCATCCTTGCAACATGGCTGTCTGGGCTTTCATCAGCAAGGTGGGAATAAATGGCAGGCCTGCTCTGGAGAGGACCTCGGTGTCAGGCCCCTTATCCTGCCACCGGATCCTCAGGATTCTACAGAGGCAGGTCATGTGGAAGTGGTTCAATTTCCTTGCATGTCTCCTAGTACAAGACTCACTGGCATACTACAGGATAGTTAGATTAGATTAGATTAGATTAGATTAGATTAGATTTATTGGATTTATATGCCGCCCCTCTCCGCAGACTCGGGGCGGCTCACAACAATAGTAAAAAACAGTACATAGTGACAAATCCAATGCCCACCAATCCAATTACAATTTTAAGTTGAGAAATTCATAAAACAATCCCAATATATATAAAAAACAAGCACACAATCAATCAGACAGCAAACAACATGGGCAAGGGGGAGATGTTCTAGTTCCCCCATGCCTGACGGCAGAGGTGGGTTTTAAGGAGTTTACGAAAGGCAAGGAGGGCGGGGGCAATCCTAATCTCAGGGGGGAGCTGGTTCCAGAGGGTCGGAGCCACCACAGAGAAGGCTCTTCCCCTGGGTCCCGCCAGACGACATTGTTTAGTCGATGGGACCCGGAGAAGGCCAACTCTGTGGGACCTAACCGGTCGCTGGGATTCGTGCGGCAGAAGGCGGTCCCGAAGATATTCTGGTCCGGTGCCATGAAGGGCTTTATAGGTCATAACCAACACTTTGAATTGTGACCAGAAACTGATCGGCAACCAATGCAGACTGTGGAGTGTTGGAGTAATATGGGCATACTTAGAGAGGCTTAGTTAGCATTACTGCTCCATAGACTTTGAGTTTTGTAGCAAGGCTTATTCCATGTTGGTCCCACATGTTGGTCGATAATCTGCCAAATGCAGAATTTCCATTCCCCATCTGATTTCTAGAGCCCAAGGTCTTAGATCTGGTTCTCTACTACAGTGTTTCCCAACCTTGGCAACTTGAAGATATTTGGACTTCAACTCCCAGAATTCCCCAGCCAGCGAATGCTGGCTGGGGAATTCTGGGAGTTGAAGTCCAAGTATCTTCAAGTTGCCAAGGTTGGGAAACACTGCTCTACTAAACAGCACTTCTAAAACTCAGCAGTCTCCTAGTTCACTGGCCACTCCTGCCCTGAAATCACTGCACAAGCGCAGCAGTCACATTACCAACAAGGGAGTTCTCTCTTAATTCATGCTCAATTAAATCTAAGAGAAATGGGGTTTGAGCAATTGATGAACATCTACCAACAGGGCCAGTGGTAGTCAAACAACTATCCTGTTGATATTTTGAATTCTTAATTAAACACTGCTCAAAAAAAAGGAACACTTAAACAGCACAATATAACTCCAAGTAAATCAAACTTCTGTGAAATCAAACTGTCCACTTAGGAAGCAACAGATTGACAATCAATTTCACATGCTGTGCTGCACATTCAACTTTGTGCAGAACAAAGTATTTAATGAGAATATTTCATTCATTTCAGATCTAGGATGTGTTCTTTGAGTGTTCCCTTTACTTTTTTGGAGCAGTATTTATTCCTTAAAATTATTCCCACATTTCCTCCAAGATCTCAACAAATGGGACATAGCATTTCTCCCTCTATTTTAACCTTTCCCAACTTGGCATTTTCAAAATGGTCAGGCTTCAATTCCCAGAATTCTCCAGCCTAAATATCCACACATCTCAAAAGATGTTATGTCTACCGCACAACCACTACCCTGTAAGATACAGTGAACTGAGAGACGGGGACTAGTCGACTTCATCCAAAGCATGGCAAACTTAAGACTCGATCCAACCCAACTTCTTAATTCACTTATTGATTCACAATTGCCACAAGCCCCCAATTGTTAGTCTTGCTGAGATTGAATTGGCACCTCAAAGGAGGGAAATATTTTATTTATTTTTATTTATTCGATTTTTTTTAATGCTGCCCTTCTCTTAGACTCAGGGTGGCTTACAACATATTAGCAATAACACTTTTTAACAGAGCCAGCATATTGCCCCCACAATCCGGGTCCTCATTTGACCCACCTTAGAAGGATGGAAGGTTGAGTCAACCTTGAGCCGGTGATGAGCATCCAAATGTGAGCATCCAAATCCAACTAAATTAAACACTAGTTACTCCAAAAACTCCAATAATATTAAAATCAATCATTACCATTCCACACAAGAAACATATATTACATTCGTCGGCCAAACTCTTGCAGAAGGTGAGGAGGGTGGGAGCAGTACGAATCTCTGGGGGGAGCTGATTCCAGAGGGCCGGAGCCCCCACAGAGAAGGCTCCTCCCCTATGTCCCGCCAGGCGACACTGTCTAGTTGACGGGACCTGGATAAGGTTGACTCTGTGGGACCTGACCGATCGCTGGACTCATGCAGCAGGAGGCAGCCGCGCAAGTAATCTGGTCCGATGCCTTGTAGGGCTTTATAGGTCATAGTCAACACTTTGAATTGCGTCTGGAAACCAATCGGCAACAATGCGGTCTATATATTATATACTGTATGTACTGTATAAGGGAATGGCTTTAGAGAAACCAGAACACATGGATCTATGGATCCTTGCTGCCACCTACTGGTTGCCATGCAAAAAGCATCTCGGGCCTTTGCAACCATACTGTGTCAAAAGTGGGGGGGCGCAGCTGGAAAAACCTATTTTATTTGAAAGTGGTAAACCTTCTTATAACTCAGATTCCCCATGCCAGGCCTCTTGTCTTCAATTGGGGCCAGCCCCCCCTTTTTTGCAGCTCCACACTGCTCTCAAAGCATCCCCGTTCAGACTGGAAAGGGCGTGCAGTTTTTTAAAAATTTCTGGATTATTATTTTTTTAATTCTGGATTGAGCTTGCAGGGAGGGGAGGTAGAAAGTCCCATTGGTGGCTTGGTGCAAACATCTGGTTTCTAATGAAATCTGCTGGTGGTAAACGGACATGGTGGTCTAGAGCAGTGTTTCCCAACCTTGGCAACTTGAAGATATTTGGACTTCAACTCCCAGAATTCCCCAGCCAGCGAATGCTGGCTGGGGAATTCTGGGAGTTGAAGTCCAAATATCTTCAAGTTGCCAAGGTTGGGAAACACTGCTCTAGAGGTTATAGCCGCTGGGGCTTGCTGACAAGATTAGTGCAGTGTTTTTCAACCAGTGTGCCATGGCACACTAGTGTGCCGCGAGACATGGTCAGGTGTGCCGCGAAGCTCAGAGAGAGAGAGAAAGCAAGAGAGAGAGAAAAAAGAGAAAGCAAGAGAGAGAAAGAAAGAGAGAGAGAAAGAGCGAGTGAGCGAGAAAGAGAACAAGAGAAAGAAAGCAAGAGACAGAGCAAGAGAGAGAGAGCAAGAGAGAGAAAGAAAGCAAGAGAGAGAAAGAAAGCAAGAGAGAGAGAGAAAGAGAGGGAGGGAAGGAGAGAGAGAAAAAGACAGAGGTAGGAAAGGAGGGAGAGAGCAAAAAAGAGAGGAAGGAAGGAAGAGAAAGAAAGAGGGATGGAGAGAGAGAAAGAAAGAGGAAGGAAGGGAGAGAGAGATAATTTTTTTCTCCAAACTTTTTTTAGCCCCCCCCCCGCCCTGCTCAATGTGCCCCGGGGTTTTGTAAATGTAAAAAATGTGCCGCGGCTCAAAAAAGGTTGAAAATCACTGGATTAGTGGTTTGAGACCCCGAGCAATGCGTGACAGGTCGAGCTCCCATCGTTGCCTCAGCTCCTGTCAACACTGCAGTTTGAAGTTGTGCCAATGCAAGTAGATCAATAGGTACAGTACTGGGTTCCTACCTGTACGGGCCACACTGTAACTCCGGTAGGGAAAATGGAGCCCCACACGCGCAGCTGTGTCCCTGGCGCAAGTGCATCCCAGCAAGATTTTGCTTCTGTGCATGCGCAAGAAACAAAATCACGCGAGCGGATTACGTGCAAGATTTTGGAGATTTTTTGCTTCTGTGCATGCGCAGAAGCAAAACAAAAAAGCCAAAATCTCTTTCGCGCCCGTATCCCCTTGAGATTTTGTTTCCTCCACATGCGCAGAAGCAAAATCTTGCTCAGACGCATGTGTGCGTGTGGCGGGGTTGCGGAGATCCGCAGAAAGTGCACCGTTAGTGGCGGTAAGTGGAATCCATCACTAAGTACCATTTTGACGGGAAGGTAACATCGCTCTGGCCTCCTCGGCGTAATGCGGGCCACATGACCACGGCAGCATCTTCAGACACCTCCTTGGCTAGGAAACAGGAGATGAGCACCATCCCCTAGAGCAGGGGTCTCCAGCTTTGGCAACTTCCAAGACTCGTGGACTCCCAGAATTGAAGCAAAGCTGGCTGAGGACCTCTGGGAGTTGAAGTCCACAAGTCTTAAAGTTGCCACGGTTGCAGACCCGTGCCCTAGAGTCAAACATGATTGGACAGGGGACCAATCATTAAACACCTTTAATGGTTGCTGTTAATGATGTGGACCGAGCTGGGGGTGGGGGAAGACGGCAAAAATAAGATACATTTTCTATATACAGTGTTCCCTCGGGTTAGAACTTCGCGAAAAGTCTATACCACGTTTTTTCAAAAATATTAATTAAAAAATACCACGGTTTTTCCCACCCGATGACATCATATGTCATCGCCAAACTTTCATCTGCTTTTAATAAATATTTCTTTTAATAAACTTTAATAAATAAACATGGTGAGCAATAATCTAAATGGTTGCTAAGGGAATGGAAAATTGCCAGTTAGGGGTTTAAAGTGTTACGGGAAGGTTTGTGATACTGTTGATAGCCAAAAAATAGTGTATTTACTTCCGCATCTCTATTTCGCGGAAATTCGACTTTGTAGGGTGGTCTCTGAACGCATCCCCCGTGAAAATGAAGGGAACCCTGTATTTAAGTTGAAGACATGGGATCGTGGACTCGCCCTCAAAAGCCTTTTTGCACAAGGAGAGAAAAACTGTGGCCTGAACCGATAGGTTGGACTCTGCTTACCGTTGGTCTTAGCTTGTTCCACCTTCTCTCTCTTAATGCCGCCGTGGGTCCAGTAGTGCCCTCCGATGACCAGTGCTTGCTTGATGGGTGCTTTGCTGGCCAAGGCAGGCCTTTACAAGATGCAAGCCCACTTTTTTTTAACATGCAGGCATAGTTGCCCTCGTGCAGGCATAGCTTGAAACAACCCAAACGGACAACAGGAAGATGTGGGACAGACAATCATGGGAGCACCCATCAAATTTGTAGAGTTAGTCTTACAGCCATTCATTCAGTTACCGTTCAAAGTCACAACAGCCCTGGAAAAAAAAGTGACTTACGACCATTTCCCCCCCACACACACATTTACAACCGTTGCTGCATCCTCGGGGTCACATGATCAAAATTCAGATGCTTGGCAATTGCTCGTTTGCAGTCTTCTGGGAGTCACGTGATTCCCTTTTGCGGCTTTCTGACAAGCAAAATTTCAACAGGGAAGTCGGGTTCAACCAGCACAGCAATTCCACATTAACAACAGCGGCAAGACAGGTTGTAAAATGGAGCAACACTGACAAAACGACTGTCTTGTTTAGCAATGAAACATTCCCAGGTTCAATGGCGGTTGTTAAGGCAAGGACAACCTCTACCGGAAGAAGGAATGGCTTCAGACACCAAGGGCAGAACCTGGGTCAAACTGCCAACCCTTGAGAGACGGGATTTTTCATTTGCAGATGCGTTGTTGTTGTTCTTGTTTTAAAAAAAAAACCTTGGGCGGAAAATCAAGCCCACGACTTTGCGGACATGTGAATTTCTCAGGAAGAACCAGGAAGTGAATTGGCCGCTGGCTTACTTCTTCCAAGATTTCCTTTCGACATCTTAGTCTACGACCCTAGTTGCTTCCTGGGTTTTCCCCACTCTCATTTTTTTTAAAGAGCCCCCTGCCCCCAACCCAGGTATCCCATCAAACAAGCGCCTTTTTTGCTTCGTATATTCTCTTCTCCTGAAGGCACAAACCCAGATGCATCACAGGCTAGAGCTGAAATGTCCATTTATTTAACAGCAGTAATAATTTAAAATTATAAAAACCCCTTTCTCGGTTATCGGCTTGTCAAAAAAAGGAGCGGTTGTTAGTAACAGGGGAGGGAGGGAGGAAGGAAGAAACTGTGCAGAGTCAGGAAGTAGCTCTGGTTGTCAAAATTCGCTCCCCACTCCTCCTCCTCCTCTTCTTCCTCCTCCCCCACCCACCCCTTTGTTGCTGGTGCCTAAAAGGAAAGAGCCGCGCGCGAGCTCCTCCAGCAGCAGAAAAATCCAGAGAGGGAAAAAAAGGGAGGAAGGGAAGAAGGGTCTCTCTATTACATTTCTACTTTTGAGGGTTCGGTCTCATCGGTTCTTAAAAAGAGGGGGGACGGCAGGACGGGAAGTGGGGCGAAAGGAAAAACCTGTCAAAATCATATTATTTAAAAAAAAAACAATAAAGAGAAAAGGGATAGACAATCCGATTTCATGAAACTCCGGCCTCCCTTAAAATCCAGTGCTCGTTCACGTTCCGACTCCCTTTGCCGCTCGTCACTCAGCGTGGGTCGGGCCGGTTTCCAGAGTCCGCACAGCAGCACAGTTTTAGAGGGGAGGTTCTCCTGCCCCCAAGCCCGCCCCACATTGTCCCTTGAGAGAATGCGAGATTGAACATCAAACGTCGGGGCGGGAGGGGGCGGGAGGGAAGAGAGCGGGAATTTGAAGAGGGAAGTCTTGGAAGTTATGATGGTTGAAGGGGGGAAAAGAGTGGTGGAGATTCCCATTCCCGGCCCACCCCACGCTCTGTACTGGACATTCCCCACCCCCACGGATTTCCCCCCCCTGGTGGGAATGGTGGTGGGGAGAAGCAAGGGAGGGCTATGACATTAGAAAAAGAGCATGAGAGTGGCGACAATTTTTTTTTTTTTTGCTTTTTGTTTTTTTAAAGATTCATGAGTTGTTTGCGGAGTTTTCGTTACTTGGTGAACTGGAGGAAGAGGAGGAGGAGGAAGATGACGAGGAGGAAGCAAAATTCATTGCGGAGAGTCCAGGTGGGTTTGTGGCTGTGTTCTGCCCGCTTAAACTTTTCCGACACACTGGGCAGGTGTCATGCTGGGGAAACGGGTGGAGACAAAAAGAGAGAGAAAGAGAGAGAGCAAAAATGTTAGAAAACAGGGATTTGGCCCATGTCCTGGTGCTTAAATACTGGCATTCCCCAACTTAGGGTCATTTGTTTAGTGAACAGTGCTAAAAAGACGACTTATAACTGGTCCTTGCACTTACAACGATTAAAGCACCCCTTATGGCCACGGGATTCCCTTTTGAGACCTGACCAGCCAGTTTCCGAGAAGCAAATCAAGGGGGAAATTGGTAGGAAAGGTTGCAGTTTGTAGTCTTGCCACGTCGCGCTTAACAACTGCAATGATTTGCTTAATGACCGCAGCAAAAGAGGTTGTAAAATTGGCTGTGGTCAGCTTACTTAACAACAGCAGTGGTGAATGATGAATTCTCTGAATCTTATTGTGATGAATTGTCCCAATCTTATTGTGGCTGTCAAATCAAAGTCCTTCGGCATTGGGCAGCATACAAGTCTAATTAAATTAAATTAATTAAACAAAGACCACTCTAAATTCAGAAAGAGGCCTTGGAGCTCTTAAGGACAAGCATAGCAGAGGCAGACAAGCACTGTCTTCATCCCTCTGCTCACCTTTGGAATTAATTCTAGTGCATTGCACTGCCCTCTTCTATAGCATCCCTTTTATCCCACACGCCCCACAGGGCTCTGAATCACAGTACGGTGGTACCTTGGTACTCAATTGCTTTAAAACTTGTCAAATTTGTTACTGGATGCATTTTGATGTGAAAATCTTGTCCCAGTAGTTGGTCTTTGTTTAGTACTCAATACGCAGCTACAGGAAGAGAGGGGTGACTGTAGGGAACAGAGAGGAAATAGGCCATGCTGGGAAGGTCACTGCAAACGGAGGGGGATGGCCACAGAGGGCAGACAGGAAGTAGGTCATGCTGGGAGTAGGAAAATGGACAGACCGAAAATTCTTCCTGGCCGAAACAATGGGTTAGGTCAGGGGTAGGCAAAGTTGGCTCTTCTATGACTTGTGGACTTGAATTCCCAGAATTCCTCAGCCAATCATGCTAGCTCAGGAATTCTGAGAGTTGAAGTCCATATAATAATAATAATAATAATAATAATAATAATTATTATTATTATTATTATTTAGATTTGTATGCCGTCCCTCTTCTTCTGTCAGAGAAGAGCCAACTTTGCCTACCCCTGGGTTACGTAGGGCATGTGGCTTGTTTAGTACTCGTCCTTTTTGGTACTCGTTGCACCTCTCAGAGCCAGTTAATACCGAAGTACCATCTTCGTGACCTCAAAGTTCTGCCCATGGAATTCCCTATTGGGATTCCCCACCTCCTTTCTAGCCTCCAGATCGGCCGAAAACGCCGCCACTGATCGCAAAAACGGCGCTCCGCTGAGCGGTGCCGCCCGGCTGTAACCTTCTGAAACCGCCAGGTGCTTCTCGGCGGCCTCCGGAACCCGAACCTGAACCTGAACCCGAACTTCCGGGTTTGGCGTTCAGGAGAACGCCGAGAAGCCCCCCGGCTGTTTCAGAAGGTGACAGCCGGGCGGCGGTGCTTCTCGGCGACCTCCCGAACCCGAAAAGTTCGGGTTCGGGAGAACGCCGATAAGCCCCCCGGCTGTTTTAAAAGGTGACAGCCGGGTGGCAGCGCCCAGCAGAGTGCCATTTGGGAATATATTTTTTTTTGCACGGATTAATCGCTTTTACATTGTTTCCTATGGGAAACTGTTTCGTCTTACGAAAGTTTCGTCTTACGAACCTACTTCCGGAACCAATTAGGTTCGTAAGATGAGGTATTACTGTATTTCCATTGATGGGAGCTTGTCATTGAGTCAGAGTCTACTTTGAATGGATCCTTCAACAATTAAGAATTTCAGGAGAGAAAAAATAAAAATGGGTGATGGAGAGGGAAAAGATGGGATCCTGGAAATAAACACGGGGCCTTTGCAAAGGGTATTCCTGGGAGGAAAAAATAAAAGGAAAGCATGTCTGATAAAAATGTAAAAAACGTGGGCTTGACAGGGCAATGCAACCCTTCAAAGGCAGATGTGCTTCAGAGCACCTACAGGAAGAAATGTGGTCCCTATCTGACACTCTTTTTAAAATCCAGGGTGCCTTGTCTCAAGTTGTGTGGGAACTTAGGCAGGGCTGGAAAATATTGTTTGGTTCGTCATACAACTCTGCAAAGTGGGATTATTGAACCACAAACCTCACAAAGCAAAACTGACAACGGAACAAAGCTGTCTCTACAAATTGTGAGCTTTTTTGCTGGAGGCTTCAAGAGCCATCTGTATGGGGAAAAACCTACGCTACTGTCAGTTTGATGAAATAGTCTCTAACTCCCTAATTCTAATTCGACACTAATTCCAGTGTAACTCTGTGCCAAGGGATCTGCCCCCGGTACCCCCCAAATCCAGATCTTCAAAAAGATTATCAAAACCTCATCTGTTTTAAATGGACTTAACCAAGACGATTTATCTAGCATGCTGTAAGCTGTTAATGCCTGGCCTTTACACTGACTTTTCAATTACAAGCTTTGGGAATTATTGGGTTTTAAAAATAACTTTCAAGGGCTGTATATTGATTTCTAGAAAGGATTTTCGCTAAACAAAAAAAAAAGGTATGTGTGTTGGGGGGGGGGCGTTTTATTGCAGGAACAAGCCCTTTTAAAAGAAAGTGTTAGTAATTTGATTTATTTAGTAATTTGATTTATATGCCGGCCAATCCCACAGGACTCGGAATGGCTTTTAAGGAAAGAGGGAAACTAGCAGAAGCCTCGCTGGAGAATGTTTTTAAAACGTTCAAAAATCGAAAAGGCATGTTCCTCTCTCTCTTGGTTTTGTTTAAAGCAAAAGAATTGTTCCGCTGAAACCGAACGATTTTGCGTCAGTTGTTGAAGAACGAGGCAGGAAGACAGCATACAAGCCACAGACCATAGAAACATAGAAAACTGACGGCAGAAAAAGACCTCATGGTCCATCTAGTCTGCCCTTATACTATTTTTTGTATTTTATCTTAGGATGGATATAGGTTTATCCCAGGCATGTTTAAATTCATTTACTGTGGATTTACCATCCACGTCTGCTGGACGTTTGTTCCAAGGATCTACTACTCTTTCAGTAAAATAATATTTTCTCATGTTGCTTTTGATCTTTCCCCCAACTAACTTCAGATTGTGCCCCCTTGTTCTTGTGTTCACTTTCCTATTAAAAACACTTCCCTCCTGGACCTTATTTAACCCTTTAACATATTTAAATGTTTCGATCATGTCCCCCCTTTCCCTTCTGTCCTCCAGACTATACAGATTGAGTTCATGAAGTCTTTCCTGATACGTTTTATGCTTAAGACCTTCCACCATTCTTGTAGCCCGTCTTTGGACCCGTTCAATTTTGGCAATATCTTTTTGTAGGTGAGGTCTCCAGAACTGAACACAGTATTCCAAATGTGGTCTCACCAGCGCTCTATATAGTGGGATCACAATCTCCCTCTTCCTGCTTTTTATACTCTAGCTATGCAGCCAAGCATCCTACTTGCTTTTCCTACCGCCCTACCAAACCTTGTCTGTCCCCTCTTGCTAAAATAAAAACAATACTCTTATCTTAAAAGCCCTCTCTTCCCTCTGTTCAATCTCCAAAGACATCTATTATTCTCCGTCACTATTTTAAAAAGTGCCTGAATCACAGCGGGTCAAAGGAAATGGGGGCCCCTGGTGGATCGTCTCCGGCCTCCCCAAAGCAGGAGTGGGCATGGGATGCTCTGGGCTCAATGTCCCTCCATGACGTCCCCTGACAGCTCACCTGTTCCAGCCACGGGACTATGCAGCCATCATGGAAGAGGTGATTGCAGGGTAATTGTCGCACACTCTCGCCAACTTCATAATCTTCCTTACAGACGGGACATTCCAGTCCAGAAACTACAACGGGAAGGGGTGGGTGGGGAAAAAAGAAAGAGAGAGAGAAATGAACTACGGCTGAGCTGTTCATCCCTGTTGCAGATAAGTCCTCGTTTAGTGACCTCAACTGAGACAAGCAACTTTCTCATTAAGCGAAGCAGTGGTTAAGTGAAATCGCAACGGTGCTTATGATCTTATTTTGGCTTTCCTTTTATTTATTTACTTATTATTTATTTATTTATTTTTTCTTCCTTCCATCCATCCATCCATTATTCATTCATTTATTTATTCATTATTCATTCATTCTTTCATCCATCCATCCATTCATTTTATTGTATTTATATGCCGCTCACTCCAAACGGACTCTGAGCGGCTAACAATAGGAATAAATGCAACAACCATAAAACCAGTTAAAATCTAATAATAAAAGTCAACAATAGCATAATAGCATAAACAAAAAACATAGAAACATAGAAACATAGAAGACTGACGGCAGAAAAAGACCCCATGGTCCATCTAGTCTGCCCTTTTACTATTTCCTGTATTTTATCTTACAATGGATATATGTTTATCCCAGGCATGTTTAAATTCGGTTACTGTGGATTTACCAACCACGTCTGCTGGAAGTTTGTTCCAAGGATCTACTACTCTTTCAGTAAAATAACTTTAGTAAACATATACTTTAGTAAACATACTTACTAACAACCTAATTCCAAGCCTGCTGAAAAAGCCAAGTCTTAATGACTTTCCGGAAGACCGGTAGGGTGGAGATAGTGTGGATCTCTGGGGGCAATTGGTTCCAAAGGGTTGGAGCCGCCACAGAGAAGGCTCTTCCCTGAGGTCCCGCAACCGACATTGTTTGGTGAACGGGATATGGAGAAGGCCAACTCTGTGGGCCCTTACTGGCCACAGCGAGGTATGAGGGCGGAGGCTTTTTTTGCTTTAACTTTCTAATGCTGTGACCCCTTTAATACAGTTCCTCATGTTGTGGTGACCCTCAACCATACGTCTGGCTGGGAGTTGAAGTCCACAAGCCTTAAAGTTGCTAAGGTTGGAGACCCCTGATTTAAGAGATTGTTTCAATCCCAAGACCTCTGGATAAAACTGCAGCAGCCTTGTGTTCTGCCCAGGAGACGGACCAGAGAAAGCGTAACACACACTCATTTTGCTCAAACCTATATTTAATTGATTAACCACTAGTAATAAACTGGCTTAGCAGTGTTCACACACCAGTAAATCTTAAAATATCTTTTCTTGGGGGGAAAAACCAGCTGTTAATTATACGGCAATTTGTGGCATAAGTCCACAAATGCTATTCAAATGAAAATCTCTGATTAGATGATGCAGGCCTTTCTGAATGCATTTGTAGGGGAATGGGGAGGGGGGAGAGAGGCAGGAAAATGAGTCAGCCCTTACCGACATGTTCCTCTGTTATATGAATAGTTGGGAGGGCCTGGATCTTCTCCTTGTCAGCAGGAGGTGGGCCGGTGTTTTCAAACTGATTCAGGAGCTGAAAGAAAATAAAAGGGTGACAAAGGAAGGAGAGAAGGTCCCAAGGTTGCTGCCAGATTGTGGCTGTAAATCAAGTCTCGAATCCAAGGGTCCACCAAACTTGGCAACTTTAAAGACTTATGGACTTATTCTCCGCAGTCCACAAGTCTTAAAAGTTGCCAAGTTTGAAGGCCTCTGACCTAATGTATTGAAGGGGCTGACGTTACACCACCCCATCTTCCCAAGCTTTTGTGGCTGGAGAATTCTGGGAGTTGAAGTCCTCAAGTCTTAAAAGTTGCCAAGTTTGGAAGACCTGTGCTCTAAATCCAAGAATCACTCAGGCCTCACTTCCTAGCCCAGAGAAGGTCAGCCTGCTGAAATAAATTCAGGGTTAAAATTAATTCTTGTCAACAGACTGTCATTCCTCCTGTCTTGGCATCCCATTTCAAATCTATCTATCTATCTATCTATCTATCTATCTATCTATCTATCTATCTATCTATCTATCTATCTATCTATCATCCATCTATCTATCTATCTATCTATCTATCATCTATCTATCTATCATCTATCTATCTATCTATCATCTATCTATCTATCTATCTATCTATCTATCTATCTATCTATCTATCTATCTATCTATCTATCTATCTATCTATCTATCTATCTATCTATCTATCTGGATTTATATGCCGCCCCTCTCCGAGGACTCAGGGCGACTCATATAAGCAGTCCGTGTTTTGTTTTTTGTTTTTTTAAAAGACACATCCACCCACCCTGACTTAGGCCTGGGTATCAGGATAACTAGGGCCAGCAAAATATGCAGCCTCCTAGTTAATGGCAATATAAGAGCAACCCTCCCTGCCTGTTGTGGCTACTTCCTCTCCCACCCAATAAGCAGCAGCTAGGAGCCAGTCTGGAGGTTGCAAACTTAAAAGCTCAATTATGATTTTTTAAAAAACCAAAAAAACCAAACTGAGCTCTTCAAGTTGAGCCTAGACATGCACTAGCCAAGGTTGCTTGATCAATTCAACCCCTTTCCAATCCTCCAATTTTAACTTAAAACTGTAATTTAGATTGCTAAATATTAGATTTGTTACTATGTATTGTTTACATAGTCTACAGAGAGAGGCGGCATATAAATCCAATAAATCTAATCTAATTTAATCTAACCGCTTTGGTCGCGTTGATGGATGATCTCTGGCGGGCCCGGGACAGGGGTTTATCCTCTGTCCTGGTGCTTCTTGACCTCTCAACGGCTTTCGATACCATCGACCATGGTATCCTTCTGCACCGGCTGGAGGGGTTGGGGGTGGGAGGCACTGTTCTTCAGTGGTTCTCCTCCTACCTCTCTGGCCGGTCGCAGTCGGTGTTAGTGGGGGGTCAGAGGTCGGCTCCGAGGTCTCTCCCTTGTGGGGTGCCTCAGGGGTCGGTCCTCTCCCCCCTGCTATTCAACATCTACATGAAACCGCTGGGTGAGATCATCCAAGGACATGGGGTGAGGTATTATCAATACGCCGATGATACCCAGCTTTACATCTCCACCCCATGCCCAGTCAACGAAGCGGTGGAAGTGATGTGCCGGTGCCTGGAGGCTGTTGGGGCCTGGATGGGTGTCAAGAGACTCAAGCTCAACCCGGATAAGACGGAGTGGCTGTGGGTTATACCTCCCAAGGACAATCCATCTGTCCTTCCATCACCCTGGGGGGGGAATCATTGCCCCCCTCAGAGAGGGTCCGCAACTTGGGCGTCCTCCTCGATCCACAGCTCACATTAGAAAACCATCTCTCAGCTGTGGCGAGGGGGGCGTTTGCCCAGGTTCGCCTGGTGCACCAGTTGCAGCACTATCTGGACCAGGACTCATTGCTCACAGTCACTCATGCCCTCATCACCTCGAGGTTCGAATACTGTAATGCTCTCTACATGGGGCTACCTCTGAAAAGTGTTCGGAAACTTCAGATCGTGCAGAATGCAGCTGCGAGAGCAGTCATGGGCTTACCTAGGTATGCCCATGTTTCACCATCACTCCGCAGTCTGCATTGGCTGCCGATCAATTTCCGGTCACAATTCAAAGTGTTGGTTATGACCTTTAAAGCCCTTCATGGCATCGGACCAGAATACCTCCGAGACCGCCTCCTGCCGCACGAATCCCAGCGACCAATTAGGTCCCACAGAGTGGGCCTTCTCCGGGTCCCGTCAACTAAACAGTGTCGGTTGGCGGGCCCCAGGGGAAGAGCCTTCTCTGTGGCGGCACCGGCTCTCTGGAACCAACTCCCCCCGGAGATTAGAACTGCCCCTACTCTTCCTGCCTTCCGTAAACTCCTTAAAACCCACCTTTGCCGTCAGGCATGGGGGAATTAAGACATCTCCCCCTGGGCATGTTTAAATTGTGTATGGTATGCTTGTGAGTGTGTCCGTTAGTATATGGGGTTTTCTTTTAAATCTTAAATGTTTTAAACTTGCTCGGATTATTTATGATTTGTTTTCTCTGCTGTGAGCCGCCCCGAGTCCTCGGAGAGGGGCGGCATACAAATCTAAATAATAAATAAATAAATAAATAAATAAATAATCTAATCTAATTTTCAGGCTAGGCTTCTGCTGCCCCGTTCAAGGGCGCATTCCACTCCACAGAGCCACTTTCCAAGGGCCAAGTTTCAGCTTCCTTTCAACCAGTTATTTCTCAACCTCGATAACTTCAAGATAGGTAGACTTCAACTCCCAGAATTCCCCAGCCGGCATGAAGTCCACCTGTCTTAAAAGCTGCTGAGAAACACGGCTTTGGACCATTTTTCAGAACAAGAACCCCCCGTGTGTTTAAAACCTCCCATTCCCGTCTGCCTCCTCCCTCCAAATGCTTTATGGGAGACCTGTGCAGGGTTGCCTCCAAATTATTATGTATGAACCAAAACAAAGGTTTGTTAATTGACACAACTGAGCCCAAAATTTCTCTTGCTAAGCGAGATGATGGTTCAGTGGGTTTTGCCCCATTTCCCCACGTCTCTTGCCACCGTTGGTAAGTGAATCACTGCAGCTGTTTATGTTAGTAACAAGGTTGTTAAACGAGGCCGCCTTTCCTATTGACTGCTTATCAGAAGGTCCCAAAAGGTGAGCACATGACATTGAAATATGAGTCAGCTGCCAAGCATCCAAAATTTGATCTTTTTCTTTCTTTTTTCTTTCCTTTCCTTTCGTAGGTCTGTATGTTCATTGACTATTTTGTCTTTATGTCTTGGTTTATTGTCATAGCATACGATTATTGTTTATGTAATTTGCCATGTTTTTATTGTTAATCATAATTATTTGTTTCTTATGTATTTATTGTATATTTGTAAATTAAAAAAATTTAAAATTTAAAAAAAAAAATTGATCATATGACCATGGGGGATGCTGCAACAGTCACAAAGTGTGAAAAATGTTCATTTTTTTCAGTGCTGTTGTTAATTTCAATGAATGGTTGTAGGTCAAAGACTATTAACCAAAGTATGGATACTTGGAAGGGTCTCACCTTGGGCGTGTTTATAACTGTGGTGCAATTACAGTTTTAACTATACATTTGCTAGAGACTAAGCTAGGCCCATTAGTAAACACTCTGCTTCCTCCCTGGTTTTAGGCCAGTGCCTGCACAAATCACATAAGCAGGATTTGTAGGCTACAGCTGCCTTCTGCTGTTGGCTTCCAGCAAAAGTCTTGGGATGGATTCTTCCCAACACGGAGTTTGCCTTTTAGCTAATGCAAAACTTTAGCCTCCTAGTATTTAAGCTGAACCCTCCAGAATATCATTGGGCTCCAGCTACCTGCCCTGGATAATATCTTCTCATCTCGCTGTTCTAGGAAGGTGCCTAACATTCTCAGAGACCCTTCTCATCCTGCTTACAATCTTTTTGAACTGTTGCCTTCTGGCAGAAGATACAGAACAAGTAAAACTTGGACCACACGTTTCCTGAATAGTTTTTATCCCAGAATTATACTTGGACTTAACAATGAACTAAAGGGTCACCACCAGTGAGCTGTTGGAGAGGATTACTTGGTCTGTTGCGTAGATGTTTGGGTGGTTCAGGGTGGGGAATTTGTGTTGGTTGGGGCTTCTTTTTTGGGGGGGATTGCTATGTATGTTGGTACTGGTCTCTGGGCATCGTGTGACTTTCGTTGTCGATGACAATTTCGTTGTATTGACAATGACAATAAAGTACAGTGGTACCTCTACTTAAGAACTTAATTTGTTCTTAAGTAGAAAAGTTTGTAAGTAGAAGCAATTTTTTCCCATAGGAAGCAATGTAAAAGCAAATAATGCAGGCAAACCCATTAGGAAAGAAATAAAAGCTCAGAATTTGGGTGGGAGGAGGAGGAGGAAGAAGAGGAGGAGGACAGTCACTGCTGAAGGAAGAAGGTGAGGTGAGGGGAATCAAAAAAATCCAAAACTTTAAGGCTTAAAAAAAAGGTTTATTCCCTCACCAAGCGCCCAGAGAAAGGAAAATGCTTTGTTTGCTCTGGACTGCCAAAGCCTCCTTAAGCGCCACTGAAAGGCTCCTCTAGCAGCCCAGAAAAGCCCAAGATGGCCTGGATTAAAGGGCAGGAAACTGGCCAGGCCTTCGTGCCGCTCTCAAATTTCCTGGGAAATTTTTCTGGGCTTGGGTTCTTAAGCAGAAAATGGTTCTTAAGAAGAGGCAAAAAAATCTTGAACATAAACTAGATAGAGGCGTTCTTAAGTAGAGGTACCACTGGATTTGTATTTATATCAGGGGTGGGTTCCTTCCAGTTCGGATCGGATCACCCAAATCACCCGCTGGTAATGTCAGGATGTCATCGCGGACCCAGTTCGGTCGGTGCCAATCTGTATGTGCCGCTATGGTTTTTTTTGGAATTTTTGTTGAATATTCTAGTTTGGATGTTGTGTCCTCTGCTACTGCTTGGAAAAGAGCCCTCCCACCCTCCTGCCCCCAGATTCAAACTGCTCTTTATTCCTTTGCCCGAAGCACAGCTGATGAATTCCTCAGCTGTGTTTTGGGCCGATTCCAGCTACTGAGCATCTGCAGGAAACACCATTGCAACCAGGGAACGTGTGCGCTTGAGCACAAACGGAGCCTCTGTGCATATGCAAACCATCACAATGCAAATTGGCACCAAGTATGATTACCTGTTACCTGTGTGTTACCTGTGATGGATTACCTGTGTTTTAAATAGTGGAGTTCTAGTGTGCAATTTAACTTAAGATTTCTTACACACTTTTGTATTGTCTCATGAGAAGGGCGGCATAGAAATCTAATTCATAAATAATTAGACCAGTGATTTTCAACCTTTTTTGAGCCGCGGCATTTTTTACATTTACAAAACCATGGGGCACATTGAGTGGGGATGGGGGGGGCGGCTAAAAAAGGTTTGGACAAAAAAATTATCTCTCTCTCTTCCTCCCTTTCGCTCTATTTCTCTCTCCCTCCCTCTTTCTCTCTCTTTCTCTTTTTTTTCTCTCTCTCCTTCCCTCTTTCTTTCTCTCTTCCTTCCTTCCTTCCTTTTTTGCTCTCTTTCTCTCTCCCTCCCTACCTCCCTCTATGTCTTTCTCTCTACCTTCCCTCCCTCTTTCTCTCTCTCTTTCTTTCTCTTTTTCTCTTGTTCTCTTTCTCTCTTTCTTTCTCTCTCGTTCTCTTTCTTTTTCCCTCTCTTGCTTTCTCTCTGTTTTCTTTCTCTCTCTCTCTCTTGCTCTTGCTCTCTTTCTTTCTTTCTCTCTCTCTCTCTCTTGCTTTCTCTCTCGCGCTCTCTTTTTTTCTTTCTCTCTGAGCTTCGCGGCACACCTGACCATGTCTCACGGCACACTAGTGTGCCGCGGCACACTGGTTGAAAAACACTGATTAGACAATAGATATAGACAATTAGATATACAATTGCATTGTATATTTTATGTGTTGTGAGCCGCCCCGAGTCCTCGGAGAGGAGCAGCATAGAAATCCAATCAATCAATCAACCCACCCCTGCTCCCTATGCCACCATTCTGCCCCCCCCCGCCCCACCCCGCAAAAGGAAGAGATGTGCCCTATACACAGCCAGCTGTACCTGAGTAATAATGGCATCCAAGCCGTTGGCGCCCCAAGCGTAGTCCATGGGATTTGAATGCAAGACTCCCCTTTATAAATAGAAAGCACCAAAACAAAGAAAGGACAGGAGGAAAAGTTAAGCCTTCACTGGAACTGGCTGGCTGCCCTAAGGCAGAAGGTCAAGGGTTCTTGACTTTGGAGGATTCTTAGAATAAGCCTAAGAATTCCACTTTTTAAAAAAAGACGTTTTTGGGACCGCCTCCCAAAATTCCCCAGTCAGACAGAATTCTGGGAGTTGAAGTCCATACTTCTTACAGTTGCTAAGGTTGAGATACGTTGATCTCGAACATGTTGTGACCAACTCACCAAGGTCCTACTCCAAGGTTTGGTATCGTGGTCGGTGCTATAATTCCGTTGACCAGCTGCTGGATAATTCTGCCAAAAAGAAAGGGAGGGGGAACCAAAAAATAGTAATAAATGAGATATTCTGGAACAGGGAGAAGAGAACTATTGAATGACCCCACAGTTCCCCAATTTCTGATGATAGAATACCATATTTTTCGGAATATAAGATGCACCTTAGTTTTGGGGGAGGAAAACAAGGGGGGGAAATTCTGCCTCTGCCTCCCAGCAATTTGCCTCCTAGCAAACAGTACAGATGATATACACTGTTAGCTGTGTATTTCTGTGCATGTGCCTGACCATAGAAATAGAAAAGAATGGAAGAAATGCACATTATTGCAGCATATTAATGCCAGAAAGTTTCCTTAAATGTAGTCACACTAACTCCTCCCGATTATTTAAATAGATCTACTCTAAACATGACTAAGTCGGGGTTTAACTCAGCTGCCTTATCTTAATACTAAAACAGGACACTGTTACATTTCAGACTATACTTGTACAGATGCTGTTAAAATTGATGTGGCTTTCTGGAAGTATATATTATTCCAGTGTTTCCCAACCTTGGCAACTTGAAGATATTTGGACTTCAACTCCCAGAATTCCCCAGCCAGCAGATGCCAAGGTTGGGAAACACTGCATTATTTTCTGCTATTTAAAAGAAGATACAAAAGCACTGGGCCTCTTCAGATCAAACATTTATTCTAAAAAGCTTCTTCATTTTGTTAAGTTGTCTAGAACAGTGTTTCCCAACCTTAGCAAGTTGAAGATATCTGGACTTCAACTCCCAGAATTCCCCAGCCAGCATTTGCTGGCTGGGGAATTCTGGGAGTTGAAGTCCAAATATCTTCAAGTTGCCAAGGTTGGGAAACACTGGTCTAGAACAATAATAAAGCAGTCTTTAAAAAATAAGTCTAATAATTTGAACGTTCCCCAAACATTTATACTTATTGACTTACCTCCTTGCATCCAATTTCAGCAGTCTGATTAGAACAAGAAATTAAAATTCCGCCTCTGCTTCTACCTCCCAGCAATTTGCCTCCTTGCAGCTTCAGTTTCACTTTCAGTTTCAGCAGGTAGCCTGCCTGCAGCCTCCATCACCTGAGTGTTGGGAAGCTGATAATCAGTTGCTTGGCTTAACAGGCTTTGTTCTGTTTGCTGCAAGGAGGTAAACTGCTGAGAGGCAGAGGCCAAAGGGTGGGGGTGGCTGGGTGGGACTACATTCGGTGTATAAGACACAGTTTGTGTATAAGACAAGTTTTCACCCTCTTTTTTGCTGGTAAGTGTTGTGGTTAGCTCTGGCCCAGCTCCTGCCCCAAGGACTGTGGATGTGGGGGAGACATCCACATACTGCAGGCCTGTTTTGCCCCCGGTGGAATCTGATGATGAAGGCTCCTCTGACCAAGAAGACATGAGTGACAGGGAGGAGGAGAGTGTGGCAGACAGCTCAGAAGGAGATCAATTATCTAGCTCCTCCTTGGATTCAGAACAAGAGTTAATGATACAGCCACACATGCGGAGAGCGATGCATAGGCAACAACAACTGAGAGATTATTATCAAAGAAAATGAGGCCACCTGTGGTTGGGTGGGGCTGTGGTAATTAGTGAGGCTGCTATAAATAGCAGCCTGTGGGTTTGGCCATTGTGGAGGATTATCTGATCCTGGTGTTTCGTGACTGCTTTACTGACTTTGACCTTTTGTGTGCTGATTTTTCCCCGCTTTGGAACTAAACCAGAGCAAAGTGTGTTTCACTTTGTGAAAGAAGGACTGTGAATTGCCTCACAGCTGCAAGCCAAGTATCACAGAACTGATAAGGGACTTGTACAAATTACCAGTTTGTTTGGAGACCAGTGCTCTTTGCTATACCAAAAGAGGGCTTAGTTTAAGTGAATTTTCATTATAAAGAACATTGTTTTGAATTTTCAAACGTGTGTGTCTGAAATTTGTACCTGTGAATTTTTGGGAGGAGTCTACCAGAGAGCTCGACAGAACAGTAAGAAAGGTGTGTCTTATACTCCAAAAAAATACTGTGGGTAAGTGGAATTTTAAGAGGATACTGGTAATACTGAACTTATAACTGAAATTGAGCCTGGAATTACAGTTTTCCAATTGTGCCAGTCACTGAATGTGTCATCTTGTCATTGACACAATTTTACATTTTCTGCATTAAGCAATTCATCATGGACACTAAGTGAATTGGCAATCGTTAAGCAAGACACTGTTTGCAAACTGTGCTTTTTGCTGGAAACTAGAAGTAAATGCTGGTGATTGCATAACTACAGGACATTGCAAATGGCTGCAAATACGGGCTGTTAGTTGAGCATCTAGAATGCAATCATGATCGTGGGCTGCCTTCTTAACTACAATGGTCATGCATCAGTGCAGGGGGTCTCCAACCTTGGCAACTTTAAAACTTGTGGACCAACTCCCAGAATTTCTCAATCTGGCTGCAGAATTTTGAGAGTTTAAGTCCATAAGTCTTAAAGTCTAAAAGACCTGCTTTAGTGACTTCCAAATTGTGGCTGCGGAAATGAGTAATGCCCAATTCTTCAACTCTGGAAGCACTGCAAGTTAAATTTTGAAATTGTGCAGGATCTTTCACCTCCAATTTGGTGTGGCCCTTTGGATTTGTGGACAGTGCCGTTCCAACCAATTTGGTAGACACCCACTCCCCAAACTACTTTTCTCCTTAGGAGTGAAATGCTCCTGGTTCACTTGTGCCTGTCGGTTATCGGAGAGCCGGTTGTGAAGGGAGAACCAGGCTCCATCCACCTGCCCAGATGCCACCATTTAGGTTCTTTTACCCAGAACATTTTGCTAATGTGCAGTAAAAGAACTCAAATTGTGGCGTCTGGGCATCGCCTCACGCTACCTTCGCAACCGGCTCTCTGATGACCGACAGGCACGAGCTGTCAGAAATAAGTTTATTTCTGAAGGTAATTGTTGTGTTTAGCTCTGGCCCAGCTCCTGCCCCAAGGACTGTGGATGTGGGGGAGACATCCACATGCTGCAAGCCTGTTTTGCCCGATGGAATCTGATGATGAAGGCTCCTCTGACCAAGAAGACATGAGTGACAGGGAGGAGGAGAGTGTGGCAGACAGCTCGAAAGGAGATCAATTATCTAGCTCCTCCTTGGATTCAGAACAAGAGTTAATGATACAGCCACGCATGCGGAGAGCGCTGCATAGGCTACAACAACTGAGAGATTATTATCAAAGAAAATGAGGCCACCTGTGGTTAGGTGGGGCTGTGGTCATTAGTGAATAGCAGTCTGTGGGTTTGGCCATTGTGGAGGATTATCTGATCGTTGTGTTTCGTGACTGCTTTACTGACTTTGACTTTTTGTGTGCTGATTTTTCCCTGCTTTGAAACTAAACCAGAGCAAAGTGTGTTTCACTTTGTGAAAGAAGGACTGTGAATTGCCTCACAGCTGCAAGCTAAGTATCACAGGACTGATAAGGGACTTGTATAAATTACCAGTTTGTTTGGAGACGAGTGCTCTTTGCTATACCAAAAGAGGGCTTAGTTTAAGTGAATTTTCATTATAAAGAACATTGTTTTGAATTTTCAAACGTGTGTGTGTCTGAAATTTGTACCTGTGAATTTTTGGGAGGATTCTACCAGAGAGCCCGACAGAACAGTAATATTACAATGAAAGTAAATGATTTGTAACCATGGAAAAGGCTGATGTAAGCCATAATCAGCATGTAATCATGGGTTTGCTAATTGTGTTGCAATCTGATTGGCTGTAAACTATATAAGGAGTAACACCCTTACATGGGGGTGGTTTGTTATGGTGAGTGGTTTGTTACAGTGGTTTGTTATAGAGTGGTTTGTGCTGGGTGGTTTGTAGTTAGTGGTTAGTGCTTAGTGGTTGCAGTGGTGGATGTAATAAGAGTTATATGATAGTACAGTGGTACCTCTACTTATGAAGGCCTCTACTGACTAATTTTTCGAGATACAAAAAGGGGGGAAGCAAAGGGGGATCCCTGCAGCAGAATTGTAGGTGCTTCAGATGGACGGCAAGCACAAAATGCAGGGATTCCCAGTGGGGGGAAGCAAAGGGGGATCCCTGCAGCAGAATTATAGGTGCTTCAGACGGACGGCAAGCACAAAATGCAGGGATTCCCAGCGGGGGGAAGCAAAGGGGGATCCCTGCAGCAGAATTATAGGTGCTTCAGACGGACGGCAAGCACAAAATGCAGGGATTCCCAGCGGGGGGAAGCAAAGGGGATCCCTGCAGCAGAATGATAGGTGCTTCAGACAGACGGCAAGCACAAAATGCAGGGATTCCCAGCAGGGGGAAGCAAAGGGGGATCCCTGCAGCAGAATGATAGGTGCTTCAGATGGACGGCAAGCACAAAATGCAGGGATTCCCAGCAGGGGGAAGCAAAGGGGATCCCTGCAGCAGAATTATAGGTGCTTCAGACGGACGGCAAGCACAAAATGCAGGGATTCCCAGCAGGGGGAAGCAAAGGGGGATCCCTGCAGCAGAATGATAGGTGCTTCAGACGGACCGCAAGCACAAAATGCAGGGATTCCCAGCGGGGGGAAGCAAAGGGGGATCCCTGCAGCAGAATGATAGGTGCTTCAGACGGACGGCAAGCACAAAATGCAGGGATTCCCAGCGGGGGGAAGCAAAGGGGGATCCCTGCAGCAGAATGATAGGTGCTTCAGACGGACGGCAAGCACAAAATGCAGGGATTCCCAGCGGGGGGAAGCAAAGGGGGATCCCTGCAGCAAAATGATAGGTGCTTCAGACGGACCGCAAGCACAAAATGCAGGGATTCCCAGTGGGGGGAAGCAAAGGGGGATCCCTGCAGCAGAATGATAGGTGCTTCAGACGGACCGCAAGCACAAAATGCAGGGATTCCCAGCGGGGGGAAGCAAAGGGGGATCCCTGCAGCAGAATGATAGGTGCTTCAGACGGACCGCAAGCACAAAATGCAGGGATTCCCAGTGGGGGGAAGCAAAGGGGGATCCCTGCAGCAGAATGATAGGTGCTTCAGACGGACCGCAAGCACAAAATGCAGGGATTCCCAGTGGGGGGAAGCAAAGGGGGATCCCTACAGCAGAATTATAGGTGCTTCAGACGGACCGCAAGCACAAAATGCAGGGATTCCCAGTGGGGGGAAGCAAAGGGGGATCCCTGCAGCAGAATGATAGGTGCTTCAGACGGACCGCAAGCACAAAATGCAGGGATTCCCAGCGGGGGGAAGCAAAGGGGGATCCCTGCAGCAGAATGATAGGTGCTTCAGACGGACCGCAAGCACAAAATGCAGGGATTCCCAGTGGGGGGAAGCAAAGGGGGATCCCTGCAGCAGAATGATAGGTGCTTCAGACGGACCGCAAGCACAAAATGCAGGGATTCCCAGTGGGGGGAAGCAAAGGGGGATGCCTGCAGCAGAATTATAGGTGCTTCAGACGGACCGCAAGCACAAAATGCAGGGATTCCCAGCGGGGGGAAGCAAAGGGGGATCCCTGCAGCAGAATTATAGGTGCTTCAGACAGACGGCAAGCACAAAATGCAGGGATTCCCAGCGGGGGGAAGCAAAGGGGGATCCCTACAGCAGAATGACAGGCAGCCAGCAACGGAAGTCCGGAGGCGGAGCATCCCAGCAGCGCCGGCAAGCGCGGGGGAAGCAAACTGTGAGTTTTGGGATGGGTTTGCACACATTATTTCCTTTTACATTGATTCCTATGGGAAAAATTGCTTCTTCTTACGAACTTTTCCATTTACGAACCTGGTCAGGGAACGAATTAAGTTCGTAGAGGTACCACTGTATTGTGAATAGTTTATTAGAGTGGTTAAATGTAAAAATGATCGTTTATTTAGAGAAGCAGTTTGATAAGAAGAAAAGGTATCACTTGTGCAAAAAGGTATATTTTTGCAAGAAAACCTGCTGCAGTGTTTTTCATGGAAGACTTCAATTAGGTATAGTGGTCTACTGTGGCTACTTGGTGGGTTTTATTATTATTATTATTATTATTATTATTATTATTATCATCATTATTATCATTATTATCATTATTATCATTATTATTATTATTATTATTATTTATTAGATTTGTATGCCGTCCCTCTCCGTAGACTCGGGGCGGCTTACAGCAATGATAAAAACAATATATAATGACAAATCTAATAGTTAGAATCTAAAATAACAATAATACATTCAAAAAGTCTAAAAAACAAGAAACCCCAATATATATACATTTAAAAAAAAACCATACATACAGTCATATCATACGCATAGCCAAAACTCTCCCAACACGAGCAAACCAAGAGCATTTCACCCCTGGTTCTCCTACATCCAAATTGAATCAGCAGCCACCATCAACCAGGAATCCACTTCTATGGTCTTGAAATACCTATATTCAACGAAGCGACTTGACCATCGGAGGTGGACAAATGGTCCTCACCCTTCTAGTGTGGGGACTCCCTCGTGTCTGCCAGCCGCCCGTCGTGCTGTGAAACGAGCCCGAGGTTGTCTGGCTCCGTATCGGTGCCGAGACTGATGTTCCCTCTCCCGCCTGTTCTCGGCATCGCGGTTATCTTCTGTTTGTGTGTTGGACCCGAAGGCTGGGAACTCAAAACTGTCGTCGATTATCCCAAAGGCAAACTGGCCGTAGCCCTGCGGGAGGGTGAAGAGGGGCTGATCCACATTCTAGAAAGGAGAGAGAAAGAGCGAGACAGAGGGAAGGAATCGGCTTAGGACAAGAGGAAGGTGACTTATGGAGGCAGGCCAGAAGCCCAGGACTGTCAATGATCGGGGATAGCTGTTATCGGCCGACTGTGGAATTAAGGTTTCCCTAGTCCAGTCGTGGCAAACCGTTTTTGGTTCATGTACCGTATCTTATTTTCAGGAATGCTAGCATGCATGCAGGTGCCCACACTCCTTCCCTCCCCACCACGCATGTGCAAACCCCCACACGCTGCCCCCTGCAGCACATTATTATTATTATTATTATTATTATTGTTGTTGTTGTTGTTGTTGTTATTATTATTATTATTACGACTACTACTATTACTACTATTACTACCGTGTTTCCCCGAAAATAAGACACTGTCTTATATTAATTTTTGCTCCAAAAGTTGTGCTACGTCTTATTTTCGGGGGGGGTGCCTTATATTTCTCAAATAAGACAAATTCACAGGCAGAAAAGCTGACATCCCCAAAGAAAGTGTACCATACAGTACACTGATTACAGTACGGTACCTGTCAGTATGGCACCCACACACACAAACGACGGCACTTGTATGGTACAACAGTATACTCCCGCTATTGCAGCTTCCGGCCACCAGAGGAACTACAGTCTACGCACTGTAGTGGAGACTGTAATGACGGTGAGACAGCAGCAGACTGTGTTCTGCTGTACTGGACGGTACAAAGCGATGGAAGGGGCCAGCAGAGGACGCCACATTATTACGGTACCGCTATGAACAGCTTTGAATGGTACCGTATGTTTTTCCACCGTACCGTATGTAAACCTGACTACGCCTTATTTTCGGGGGGTGCCTTATATTAGCAAATTCTGCAAAACCTCTGACATGCCCTACTTTCGGGGTACGTCTTATTTTCGGGAAAACAGGGTATTACTATTATTATTATTATGTCAATACAACACAGCAAACGAGATCACTATGCTGGATTTCGTATTTCATCACCAGTCGGGCGCTTCCCAAGCACCTAGGACTGCGTGATGTAGCGGCGAATTATGTTTGCCAATCCCAGTAAAGCGGCCTTTTGCAATTGACAGATGGAGATTTTGTCAATTCCGATGGTTTTCAAATGTCCGCTGAGATCCTTTGGTACTGCGCCCAGCGTGCCAAGTACCACTGGGACCACTTTCACTGGCTTATGCCAGAGTCGTTGCAGCTCGATTTTTAGATCTTCGTATTTCACTAATTTCTCTAGCTGCTTCTCCTCAATTCTGCTGTTTCCTGGGATTGCGATGTCGATGATCCATACTTTCTTTTTCTCCACGATCACAATGTCTGGTGTGTTATGCTTCAGAATTCAGTCAGTCTGAAGTCAGAAGTCCCACAGTAGTTTTGCTACTAATTATTATTATTATTATTATTATTATTATTAATTAATTAATTAATTATTTGATTTGTATGCTGCCCCTCTCTGTAGACTCGGGGCGGCTCACAACATAATAATAATAATAATAATAATTATTATTATTATTATTATTATTATTATTATTATTATTATTATTATTACTACTACTACTACTATTACTACTACAATTCTATTACTATTATTTAGATTTGTATGCCTCCCCTATCCGTAGACTCAGAGCAAAGTCCTTTCTAAAGCCTGGTAGGTGAAAAAAAATGCCCAAATGGGCAAACCGGTAGTTCTGGAAAACACACCTGGTTTGCCCTTGTGCTGTTTTTTGCACCCCAAGAGGTTTCAGGGAAGCTTCCTGAAGGTCCGAAGTGCAAAAAACAGCACAACGGGCAAACCGGAGGTTCGGAAAAATGCACTTCCGGTTTCCCAATGTGCTGGTTTTTTGCACTCTGGGGCTTCAGGAAATATTCCTGAACCCTCAGGAGTGCAAAAAACCAGCACAATGGCAAACTGGAAGTGCATTTTTCCGAACCTCCGGTTTGTCCGTTGGGGGATTTTTTTTGCCTCCGTGGCTTTAGAGAAGTTTCCCTGAAGCATCCGGAGAACGAAACGGCCTTTCCCAAGGCTGAAAATCAGCTGGCCAGAGTGCGCATGCGCGCTGGAGTTGAAAGTCTCGCATGCCCTCTGATATGGCTCTGCATGTCACCCGTGGCCCGCGTGTCATAGGTTCACCATCATGGCGCTAGTCCTTCACCATTATTCATCCTATCTGAAGCTTTTGGAAGTGAAAACTCCAAAATGTCTGATTTATTTTATTATTTTATTTATTAATCAGATTTGTATGCCGCCCCTCTCCGCAGACTCGGGGCGGCTCACAGCAATAATAATACAATGTAAACAAATCTAATATTTAAGTTAATTTAAAACCCCAATTTAGAAACCAATCATACGTAATAGCATACCATGCATAAATTTTATAAGCCTAGGGGGAGGGAAAGTGTCAATTCCCCCATGCCTGACAACAGAGGTGGGTTTTAAGGAGCTTACGAAAGGCGAGGAGGGTGGGGGGCCACTCTGATATCTGGGGGGAGTTGGTTCCAAAGGGTTGGGGCCGCCACAGAGAAGGCTCTTCCCCTGGGTCCCGCCAAACGACATTGTTTAGTCAACGGGCCCCGGAGAAGGCCAACTCTGTGGGGCCTAACTGGTCGCTGGGATTCGTGCGGCAGAAGGCGGTCCCGGAGATATTCTGGTCCAGTGCCATGAAGGGCTTTATAGGTCATAACCAACACTTTGAATTGTGACCGGAAACTGATCGGCAACCAATGCAGACTGCGGAGTGTTGATGTGACATGGGCGTATTTAGGAAAGCCCATGATAGCTCTTGCAGCTGCATTCTGCACGATCTGAAATTTCCGAACACTTTTCAAAGGTAGCCCCTGATGCAGCTACAGCTTTCTGCTTTTCTTTCAGTCTTAGTTCTGAAAGCCACCAGGGCGCTTCTGGAATTTTGGAAGCACATCACAGGCACTTTCATCAAATGGCTGCCATGCTGGAAAGTGGCCCGTTCACAAAATGGCTGCCGGTCACAAAATACTGATTTACCGATTATTATTTTTCTCTGCCATCTTTTCTCCTTAGCAACCTAACTTCTTTTTTCTGTTCCTTCTGCATAATGTACTACATTACTCTTGAAATTTAAAAAAGGGATCTGATTGGGTGCCAAGGGAGGTATCTGTGGGACTAGGAACGATCTACAGCAGAGGCCTTCAAACCTGGCAATTTTAAGACTTGAGGGATTCAAGTCTCAGAATTCTCTAGGAGAATTCTGGGAGTTGAAGTCCACAAGTCTTAAAGTTGCCAAGTTTGGGGACCCCTGGTCTAGTCACCAGCCTGTCTGCAAATCCTAAGCCAGAGTTGAAAGAATAGAACTTTCCAATTTGCAATGGATGGATGATTCACTATGCTAGCAGCTTGAGAACTGTTTGCTTGATCAAACGCAAGTGTTTCCCAATCTTAGCAACTTTAAGATGTGTAGACTTCAACTCCCAGAATTCCCCAGCCAACAATGCTGGGGAAAATCCAGAGACCTCCAAGTGAAAAAGGTTGAGAAACAGTGGTCTAACTCAGTGTTTCCCAACCTTGGCAACTTGAAGATACCTGGACTTCAACTCCCAGAATTCCCCAGCCAGCATTTGCTGGCTGGGGAATTCTGGGAGTTGAAGTTCAAATATCTTGAAGTTGCCAAGGTTGGGAAAAACTGGTCTAACTGAAGGGGATTCTAAGCACTGCACTGAATTCTCAGCAGGCAAAAAGAAAACCACCCACTGACCCTAACAGATGTTCTCCATTCCTTTACCAACTGCAGGGGCTCACTTAGGATTGGACCTGGAATCTCTCAAGAAAAAGGAGGGAAGACCTCAAGGGACCAGATTATCTCTGTGACCACTTTCTGCCGCACGAATCCCAGCATCCGGTGAGGTCCCACAGAGTTGGTCTTCTCAGGGACCATCGACCAGACAATGTCGGCTGGCAGGGCCTTCTCTGTGGGGCCCCCAGCCCTCTGGAACCAGCTCCCCCCAGAGATTCACACTGCCCCCACCTTCCTTGCTTTCTGAAAAAGTTTGAAAATTCATCTTTGTTGCCAGGCCTGGGGCCATTAGATGTCTCCCCCCCTGACTAACGAATGTATTTAGAATGATCTACTGATTGAGTGAATGATAATTGAATGTTTTTTAGTTTTTAGGATGCTTTTAAGTCTTTTAACTGTTATTAATTGGATCAAATTGTTTTATTATGTATTTTATGTTTGTTGTGAGCCGCCCCAGTCCACAGAGAGGGGCAGCATACAAATCCAATCAATCAATCAATCAATCAATCAATCAATGAGTGAATGAATGAGTGAATGAGTGAGTGAATGAATGAATGAATGAATGAATAAATAAATGATTGAATGAATGAGTGAATAAATAAACAAATAAACAAACAAACAAGAAATATTCTGGGTAAACCTTTGGCAAGTTTTTTTTAATTGTCTATCAATGTATTTATACCTGTTTACCTGAATGGAGACATTATTTCTAAAATAACTCACCTCAAACGGATGTCTGGCCTGGTCACTGGTCGAGGCTGAAGAGCTGGACCCATTTTCAACATTTCTGGAAGAGTTTAAGGAGAAAAAAATTACTCAAGTACGATGGAAAATTAGGATTCCTGAGAATGCTGGAGAAGAATTACAGCCAGGCAAGGGAAACTATACATTTTTAGGTGCTTCACTTAAAAAAACGAAGACGTCACTATATAGATAACTGGTTCTCAACCTTTCTAATGCCGTGACCCCATAATACAGTTCCTCATGTTGTGATGACCCCCAACCGTAGGTCTAGCACCAATTCTCCCAACAAACCCCGACTCCCATGTTGAGAACCTCTGATATAGATGAAATCTTTTTAAAAATTGTGACATCTATGTGTTTTCTTCTTGTTGTCTGTTTCATTGTTCTATTACTTAACTTTTGTTTGTTCAAACTTCCTTTTTATTTTGATGTTTATGGTTGTAAATGCCTAGAGTAGCCCCATGACAAGATAGGTAGCCAAAAATATTAATAATAAAATAATAATGAACATTTTGTGTTGGGTTTATATGAGTGATAGAAACAATCTGTATTTCCTCTTTTAAATATTAGATTTCTTTATTGTACACTGTTTGTTATTGTTGTGAGCCACCCCGAGTCTGCGGAGAGGGGCGGCATACAAATCTAATAAACTATTATTATTACTATTATTATTATTCTTTGGGGAAAACAAAAATTGCCCGTATTTATTTTTCTTCTTTTTCCCTTCTACTTGTAATTGTTTTTAATTTTTCCAATCTGAAGTTAGTTGGGGGAAAGATCAAAGGCAACTTGAGAAAATATTATTTTACTGAAAGAGTAGTAGATTCTTGGAACAAACTTCCAGCAGACGTGGTTGGGAAATCCACAGTAACTGAATTTAAACATGCCTGGGATAAACATATATCCATTGCAAGATAAAATACAGGAAATAGTAAAAGGGCAGACTAGATGGACCATGAGGTCTTTTTCTGCCGCCAGTCTTCTATGTTTCTATGTTTCTATGTCTTCATTCAGCAACCCCCATCTTTCAGGTTTTTTTCTCAAATTGGGGGGAGGGAGCCCCCTTCTCTTCAACTTCCTTGTCTAATTATTTCTTCTGCTTTTTAATAAGATGGTGAACCTGTGCAGTGGCTCAGCAGCACCTAGCACGATGCTTATAAAAGATAAATGAGGCTGGGCTTTAAATTCCTTCCCAGGGCCCCACACGTGCCGAATGTTCCTGGCAGAAAGAGAAACGACACTGCTGGAGAAATCTTCTCTTCCCTGCTTCCCTGCATGCTGTGTGATCCATCAGGGGGGAAAAAAACCCTTCCTGCAAACAGGGCAATTTACTTTCAGTGACTTAATCATATCATCATATCATTTACAAGGTGTAAACTGCTCTAGCCTACCTATTGTGAAGGGTACAATAGACCTATTTTAATTAAATATATTTATTCACTTGTGAAAGGAAGAAGGAACAGAAGAGTATCATTTATTTTGCTGCAATCTGAAACCAGTAATCCCAGGGGCTTAGCCAGGTTAAAACCTGAAACCATCTCAGCTGGGAGCAGAAGCTAATTTAAATGTCTGTGGCTTCCTCCCATATTCCCTCCTGCCACCAACATTCAATTATTTTTACCTCTTCTACCTTTTTATCAGGTTTGGGCAACCTTGCAAATTAAAAAGAGTGCTTTTGGCAACTTTTGAGCGGGCCTAATACGGGAATAGTCTTAATGTAGAACTGGATCCGTTGAATTTTAACTTGAATACATTCGAATCTGCTTTTATATTAACAAGGAAATACAGTGATACCTTGTCTTACAAACTTAATTGGTTCCGGGACGAGGTTCTTAAGGTGAAAAGTTTGTAAGACAAAACAATGTTTCCCATAGGAATCAATGGAAAAGCGATTAATGCGTGCAAGCCCAAAATTTACCTCTTTTGCCAGCCGAACCGCCCGTTTTTGCACTGCTGGGATTCCCATGAGGCTCCCCTCCATGGGAAACCCCACCTCCGGACTTCTGTGTTTTTGCGATGCTGCAGGGGAATCCCAGTAGGGGAATCCCAGCATCACAAAAACGAGCGCTTCGCTGGCAAGGGAAGTCCGGAGGTGGGGTTTCCCAGCGAAGGGAGCATCAGTGAAATCGCAGCATCACAAAAACACCGATGTCCTCGAAACCCCACCTCCGGACCTCTGTGTTTTTGCAATGCTGTGATTTCACTGAGACTCCCCTCGCTGGGAAACCCCACCTCCGGACTTCCGTTGTCAGCAAAGCGCTTGTTTTTGCGATGATGGGATTTCCCTGCTGGGATTCCCCTGCAGCATTGCAAAAACAAAGAAGTCCAGAGGTGGGTTTTCCCATGGAGGGGAGCCTCAGGGGACTCCCAGCAGTGCAAAACGGGTGCTTCGCTGGCAACGGAAGTCCGGAGGTGGGGCATCCCAGCGGCGGCAGTGGGTTTGTAAGGTGAAAATAGTTTGTAAGAAGAGGCAAAAAAATCTTAAACCCCGGGTTTGTATCTCGAAAAGTTTGTATGACGAGGGGTTTGTAAGATGAGGTATCACTGTAAAGGCAAAGCAGTAGCAGACAACAATGGTAACAGTTCTTGATTGAGAGCCTTGATAGAAAATTTAATAGTGCCAGTGACCACATGGCAGAATATAGAGCAGTGATGATGAACTTTTTCCCCCCGTGCGCGCGTACGCTATCATATATGCACGAGTGCCCACACCCATAATTCAATGCCTGGGGAGGGCAAAAACAGCTTCCCCTGCCCCCCAGAGGCCCTCTGGAGGCTGGAAAAGGCCTGTTTCCCAACTTTTGGTGGGCCCAGTAGCCTCACGTTTCGCCCTCCCCAGGCTCCAAAGGCTCCAAAAATCAGCTGGCTGACACACATATGCACGTTGGAGCTGAGATGGGCAAAGGCTCGCAAGCCAGCAGATATGGCTCCGCGTGCCACCTGTGGCACAGGTTCGCCATCACTAATCAGACTAATCTCATTGATTTCTTTGACTATGTCACAAAGGTGTTGGATGAAGGTGGTGCCGTGGATATTGCCTATCTGGACTTCAGCAAAGCCTTTGATACGGTTCCACATAAAGAGCTGATAGATAAATTAGTGAAGATTGGACTTAATCCCTGGATAGTTCAGTGGATTTCAAGCTGGCTGAAGCGTAGACATCAGAGAGTTATTGTTAATGGCGAGTATTCTGAGCAGAGACAGGTTACAAGCGGTGTGCCACAAGGGTCTGTTCTGGGTCCTATTCTTTTTAATATGTTTGTGAGTGACATAGGTAAAGGTTTGGTAGGGAAGGTTTGCCTATTTGCCGATGACTCTAAAGTGTGCAATAGTGTTGATATTCCTGGAGGGGTCTGTAATATGGTAAATGATTTAGCTTTACTAGATAAATGGTCAAAGCAATGGAAACTGCAGTTCAATGTTTCCAAATGTAAAATAATGCACTTGGGGGAAAGGAATCCTCAATCTGAGTATTGTATTGGCAGTTCTGTGTTAGCAAAAACTTCAGAAGAGAAGGATTTAGGGGTAGTGATCTCACTCAAAATGGGTGAGCAGTGTGGTCGGGCGGTAGGAAAAGCAAGTAGGATGCTTGGCTGCATAGCTAGAGGTATAACAAGCAGGAAGAGGGAGATTGTGATCCCCTTATATAGAGCGCTGGTGAGAACACATTTGGAGTACTGTGTTCAGTTCTGGAGACCTCATCTACAAAAAGACATTTGCAAAATTGAACGGGTCCAAAGACGGGCTACAAGAATGGTGGAAGGTCTTAAGCATAAAAGGTATCAGGAAAGACTTCATGAACTCAATCTGTATAGTCTGGAGGACAGAAGGGAAAGGGGGGACATGATTGAAACATTTAAATATGTTAAAGGGTTAAATAAGGTTCAGGAGGGAAGTGTTTTTAATAGGAAAGTGAACACATGAACAAGGGGACACAATCTGAAGTTAGTTGGGGAAAAGATCAAAAGCAACATGAGAAAATATTATTTTACTGAAAGAGGAGTAGATGCTTGGAACAAACTTCCAACAGACGTGGTTGGTAAATCCACAGTAACTGAATTTAAACATGCCTGGGATAAACATAGATCCATCCTAAGATAAAATACAGGAAATATTATAAGGGCAGACTAGATGGACCAGGAGGTCTTTTTCTGCCGTCAATCTTCTATGTTTCTATGTTTCTGAGTTAATTACGTTTAACCGGCTTTTGTGCCACTCCTTCCTTGATGTATGTGTAACAGAAACAAACTAAGCAGGAGTGAGTTCCACTTACCTTCACCACCGGTTCGCATTGCAACATTCTGTGTGCGCGCACAAGCATAGCAAGCGCGCACGCGTGTGTCCCTTCGTGCAATTCTGCTTCTGTGCACGTGTCAATCCAAAGTTAGTGATAAATCTACGGCTTGCCACACTATCTACAGAAGGCCTGTTGTTTATGGGAACTTGGGAGGGGGGATTTTCATGAGGGAACAGATGCAGCCACAAGGCATTCTTTTGGATGGTTCAAGGCCCTCCTATGCCCACCCACCTGGGCGGAAGCGGAAGGAGGACTTGCCACGCTGGCACAATCTGAGTGGGCAACATGACAGGTTTGTTGTGTGTGTGGACAAGGGATGTGAACTTTCAACTCAGATTCAGGTTTCCCAGTGTAGGTACTGTTATGGTTGGCTCTGGCCCAGCTCCTGCCCCAAGGGATGTGGAGGTGGACGCAGGAGAAACGTCAATATGTCATAGGCCTGTTTTATTGCCTATAGAGTCAGGTAGTGAAGTTTCCTCGGAAGAAGAAGAAGGTGGGGGTGACTTGGAAGAGGGGGGCTTGGCAGACAGCCCAGGAGGAGATCAATTATCCTTATCATCCCTGGATTCTGAACAAGAACTTATGACACATCCACGCATGCGTAGAGTGATGCATAGGAGAGAACAATTGAAGGGTTATTACAGGAGATAAGTGTGGCCACCTGTGGTTGGGTGGGGCTGCTGTAATTAGTGCTACAGATATAAAGAGCAGCGTGCTGGTTTAACCTTGTGGCAGTTTATCTGATTCATAGTTCGTCAAGATCGTGGTTTTGCTGTTCAAGATTGTGCGTGGACTTTCTGGACTTTGGACTCAATTTCCCAGTTACTGGGTGAGAAATTGGATTGCGTTTAACCTGTGCCATGTATGTACCTTAAAATCCCTTTGGCATTTAAAAAGAGAGTTTTTTCTGCTTTTCTGTGGATAAAGACTTTTGGTTTTCTTCTATCGTGTGGTGTGTGTCTCTCTGGACTAATTACCCTGTAATTACAGGCGGTTGGGACACGCCCCGAGTCTATGGAAAGGGGCGGCATACAAATCTAATAAATAAATGAATGAATGAATGAATGAATGAATGAATAAATAAATAAATAAATAAATAAATAACCTTCTCTGTGGCGGCCCCAGCCCTCTGGAACCAACTCCCCCCAGAGATTAGAATTGCCCTCACCCTCCTTATCTTTCGTAATCTTCTTAAAACCCACCTCTGCCGCCAGGCATGGGGGAACTGAGATACTCTTTCTCCCTAGGCCTTTACAATTTTATGCATGGTATGTTTGTATGTATGTTTGGTTTTATAATAGGGGTTTTTAACTGTTTATATTGGATTGTCATATGCTGTTTACTACTGTTGTTAGCCGCCCCGAGTCTACAGAGAGGGGCGGCATACAAATCCAATCCAATCCAATCAAATCAAATCAAATTATAAATCCGGGGGCAGGCAGGAGGACCTCTTTTCAAGCAGCAGCGGAGGAAAAAAACTTCCGAACAGTAAAAAATTCAGGGAAAAATCCCCCCAAAAGATGGTGGCGCTCATGAACTGGCACAGACCGAACCAGATCCATGATGTCAACAGCGGCGAGTCGCTACCGGTTTAAGCACTCCGGTCCCAGCCGGGAGGAACCCACCCCGAAACTCAGGGAATCAGACTGCTGTCACGTCCAACTTCAGACAAAGGGGATCATTCGTGAAGGCTTCTGAGGGAAGTGGGCCTGGAAGAAGGGACAGAAATGCTGGAAAACTAACCATTTTTCTTCCTGGCCTCTGTGGCCAAGGATGAGGGAAGCCGTCAGTTATTCTAGGGCAGTGATGGCGAACTTTTTTTCCCTCAGATGCCGAAAGAGTGTGCATGCACGTTATCGCGGATGTGCGAGTGCCCACACCCATAATTCAATGTCTGGGGAGGGCAAAAATAGCCTCCCCATCCCCCAGAGCAATGTTTCCCAACCTTGGCAACTTGAAGATATCTGGACTTCAACTCCCAGAATTCCATTCGCTGGCTGGGGAATTCTGGGAGTTTATTTTATTTTATTTTATTTTATTTTATTTTATTTTATTTTATTTTATTTGTATGTCACCGCTCTCCGTAGACTCAGGGCGTCTCACAACAAAATAAAACAATTTATGACAAATCTAATAATTTAAACACATTTTAAAAAACCCATTATTAAAACAGACATACACACAATTATGCCATACATAAATTGTATAGGCCTGGGGAAGATGCCTCAATTCCCCCATGCCTGACGGCAGAGGTGGGTTTTAAGGAGTTTAGGAAAGGCAAGGAGGGTGAGGGCAGTTCTAATCTCTGGGGGGAGCTGGTTCCAGAGAGTCGGGGTCGCCACAGAGAAGGCTATTCCGCTGGGACCCGCCAAACGACATTGTTTAGTTCAGTGTTTCCCAACCTTTTTTGAGCCGCGGCACATTATTCACATTTTCAAAATCCTGGGGAACATTGAGCGGGGGGGGGGGGGGGGCGCAAAAAAGTTTGGACAAAAAAATCTCTCTTCCTCCCTTTCGCTCTATTTCTCTCTCCCTCCCTCTTTCTCTCCATCCCTTTCTCCCTTCCTTCCTCTCTCTTTTGCTCTTTCTCTCTCCCTCCTTCCCCCCTCTTGCTGTCTCTTTCTTTCTTTCCTTTCTTTCTCTCACTCATTCTGTCTCTCTTGCTATCTCTTTCTTTCTCTCTTCCTTCCTTCCTCTCTCTTTTGCTCTTTCTCTCGCCCTCCTTCCCCCTCTTGCTGTTTCTTTCTTTCTTTCTTTCTTTCTCTTTCTCTCTCTCTCTCATTCTGTCTCTCTTGCTATCCCTTTCTTTCTCCCTTCCTTCCTCTCTCTTTTGCTCTCTCTCCCTCCTTCCCCCCTCTTGCTGTCTCTTTCTTTCTTTCTTTCCTTTCTTTCTCTCTCTCATTCTGTCTCTCTTGCTATCTCTTTCTTTCTCTCTTCCTTCCTTCCTTCCTCTCTCTTTTGCTCTCTCTCCCTCCTTCCTCCCTCTTGCTGTTTCTTTCTTTCTTTCTTTCTCTTTCTCTCTCTCTCTCATTCTGTCTCTCTTGCTATCCCTTTCTTTCTCCCTTCCTTCCTCTCTCTTTTGCTCTCCCTCCTTCCTCCCTCTTGCTGTTTCTTTCTTTCTTTCTCCTCGCTCTCTCTCATTCTGTCTCTCTTGCTATCTCTTTCTCTCTCTTCCTTTCCTTCTCTCTCTTATTCTCTCTCTTCCTTTCTTCTCTGCGGAGGCCAGCAAAGCTTTTTCTGGGTAGGCTGGCTGGGGGATAGGGCGCGCGCACGCACGCACGCACCCCCGACATTCCAAAGAACCTTCTCCGACCTCCGCTGTGAGAAGGTTTTCTCCGAGCGCTCGCCGCCGTTGCAGCCACCACTGCGGGAGGAGCTGGAGAAAGGGGCAGATCGGGCGGGCGGGCGTCCGCGGTGAGAAGCCAGGTGCGCGAGGGGAGTGGAGGCACTGGGGGGTGGGGGCAGCCGCGGAGCCGGCCTCCGCACTTTCATCGCTCCCCACCCCAAACTCCAACGCCCAGCTCCTTACGCGGAACGGAAGAATTATGCTCTCCTTTTTCCTGCCTTCCTCCTTTGGGGCCCAGCAGGTTTGTGCCGGCAGCACCCCGCCCAGCTGGAGCTTCCCTAGAAGCTTCACGGCACACCTGCCCGTGTCTTGCGGCACACTAGTGTGCCGCGGCACACCGGTTGGGAAACGCTGGTTTAGTTGACGGGACCTGGAGAAGGCCAACTCTGTGGGACCTAATCGGTCGCTGGGATTCTTGCGGCAGAAGGCGGTCCCGGAGATATTCTGGTCCGATGCCATGAAGAGATTTATAGGTCATAACCAGCACTTTGAATTGTGACCGGAAATTGATCGGCAACCAATGCAGACTGCGAAGTGTTGGTGTAACATGGGCATATTTAGGGAAGCCCATGATTGCTCTCGCAGCTGTATTCTGCACGATCTGAAGTTTCCAAACACTTTTCAAAGGTAGCCCCATGTAGAGAGCGTTACAGTAGTCGAATCTCAAAGTTGAAGTTGAAGTCCAAATATCTTCAAATTGCCAAGGTTGGGAAACACTGCCCCAGAGGACCTCCGTAAGCCAGAAATGGCCTGTTTCCCAACTTCTGATGAGCCCAGTAGGATCGTGTTTTGCCCTGCCCAAGCTCCAAAGGCTTCCCTGGAGCTGGGGGGAGGGTAAAAACACCCTCCCCCACCCCCCCCCACCCCCCAGTGGCTCTCTGGAAGCCAAAAATGCCCTCCCAGAGCCTCTGTGTGAGCCAAAAATCAGCTGGTTGGCACACCCATGCACGTTGGAGCTGAGCTAAACCAATGGCTCACGTGCCAGCAGATATGGCTCCGTGTGCCACCTGTGGCACCCGTGCCATAGGTTCGCCATCACTGGTCTAGGAAAAAGAAGATTTTCGCTAAGGACCTTCATCAACTTTGCATATTTTCTAGATATGGGGAGTTTTCAACACAAACAAACCAAGCACTTATCCACCAATCCTAATGCTTTATCTGTGGTTCCAACCCCTCACATGTGTGTGTGTGTGTGTGGGGGGGAAACAGTTCGAGAAAACTTGTCAAATGCCCAACCCAGAGCTACCCCACTTTATTTATCATTTTCAAAAGTTTTTTTTAAAAAAAGGTTTGTTACCTTGGTTCTTCGGGCAGCTCTTCAATAAAACCAGATTCGCACCTTGGGCAAATGTAATCCTGCAGGAGAAAATGTTGTGTGAGAATGCTTTACATTCAAAAATCCAGCAAAAAGCAAAAGATGGGAAATTGCCAGGGTATTATTCAGCAAGAGAACCACATTTGGAATACTGTGTTCAGTTCTGGAGACCTCACCTACAAAAAGATATTGACAAAATTGAACGGGTCCAAAGACGGGCTACAAGAATGGTGGAAGGTCTTAAGCATAAAACGTATCAGGAAAGACTTCATGAACTCAATCTGTATAGTCTGGAGGACAGAAGGAAAAGGGGGGACATGATCGAAACATTTAAAGATATTAAAGGGTTAAATAAGGTCCAGGAGGGAAGTGTTTTTAATAGGAAAGTGAACACAAGAACAAGGGGACACAATCTGAAGTTAGTTGGGGAAAAGATCAAAAGCAACGCAAGAAAATATTATTTCACTGAAAGAGTAGTAGATCCTTGGAACAAACTTCCAGCAGACGTGGTCGATAAATCCACAGTAACTGAATTTAAACATGCCTGGGATAAACATATATCCTTCCTAAGATAAAATACAGAAAATAGTATAAGGGCAGACTAGATGGACCATGAGGTCTTTTTCTGCCGTCAGTCTTCTGTGTTTCTATGTTTCTAAGAGAATCAGTCAACCACTACACAGACTTCAATGTTCCTCAAATCAACAGATCCGGCCTTGCTTCCATTGGCTACTAACTCTTCATGAATTGGAATCCCTCATAGTGGTGTTTCTCACACTGGCTGATTGGGGGATTTTGGGAGTTGAAGTCCACTCATCTTAAAATGGCCAAGGTTGAGAAACACCGACTTACAGATTTCCTACCACTTAGCTCGGACAGTGGTATAAGCCTTTTCTGCATGTTAAAAAAAGCAAACGAGAACCCTCTATATCCGTGACGGCAAACCTATGGCGCAGGTCCCACAGGTGGCATGCGGAACCATATCTAAGGGCACGTGAGGTTTTGTCCTGTGTGGTAGATAAATCCACAGTAACTGAATTTAAACATGCCTGGGATGAACATATATCCATCCTAAGATAAAATACAGAAAATAGTATAAGGGCAGACTAGATGGACCAGGAGGGCTTTTTCTGCCGTCAGTCTTCTATGTTTCTATGTCACTTCTAGCTCCAGCTGATTTTCGGTCTTCCGGAGGGTAGGGGGTGGGCGTTTTTACCCTCCCCAGGCTTCAGGATTTGTAGGCTGAACACTCACATTAGTTTACAATCCCTTGGAAGTAAAAAAACCAAGAATCTTGGTTGAGATAAAATAATCAGCTTCCTTTTCCTAGCTAGCTTCCCTTACCATCATTCTCTGGCATAAAAAAATTGGGCTGCAGATTAACCAGCACTCCATTCTTTCCTGGTAAGCCAGTTTCCTTTAGAACACAACTTCCTGTTGTGTCCAAATGCGACAAAATGATCACTATTCATGGTAATCCAGGGCTCACTCTTATCCTGCCTTTGGAATCTGCACCTCTATAACTACTGTGTTTCCTCGAAAATAAGACACTGTCTTATATTAATTTTTGCTCCAAAAGTTGTGCTATGTCTTATTTTCGGGGGGTGCCTTATATTTCTCAAATAAGACAAATTCACAGGCAGAAAAGCTGACACCCCCAAAGAAAGTGTACCATACGGTACCTGCCAGTATGGCACCCACACACACAAACGACGGCACTTATGTGGTACAACAGTATACTCCCGCTATTGCAGCTTCTGTAGTGGAGACTGTAATGGCGGTGAGACAGCAGCAGACTGTCTGCTGTACTGGACGGTACAAAGCGATGGAAGGGGTCAGCAGGGGACGCCACATTATTACGGTACCGCTATGAACAGCTTTGAATGGTACCGTATGTTTTTCCACCGTACCGTTTGTAAACTTGACTACGCCTCATTTTCGGGGGGTGCCTTATATTAGCAAATTCTGCAAAAATGCCTCACTTTCGGGGTACGTCTTATTTTCGGGGAAACAGGGTATCTGGTTTGGTTCTGCAACACAAGATGCATACAGACTTCAGAGGATAACCAGAACTGCAAAAATAAAAACAATTACCAGTAATGCCAATCTGCCTTTCATTGAGGACCTGTATATTGCACGAGTCAAAAAGAGGGTTGTGAAAATATTTACTGACCCCTCACATCCTGGAGATAAACTGTTTCAACTCCTACCCTCAAAATGACACTATAGAGCACCGCACACCAAGACAATTAGACACAAGAACAGTTTTTCCCCCCAAACGCCATCACTCTGCTAAACAAATAATTCTCTCACCACTGTCAAACTATTCACTAAGGCTGCACCTACTATTACTATTACTCTTCTCATCGTTTCTATACCCATTTCCTCCCACTTATGACAGCATGACAAACTTGTTGCTTGTATCCTTATTGGATATTTCCAATCAGGAAATATTGATTATTTCCTGACTGATTATTTGTACCTTATGACAATAATTAAGTATTGGACCTCATGATTCTTGATAAATGTATCTTTTCTTTTATGTACACTGAGAGCATATGCACCAAAGACAAATTCCTTGTGTGTCCAATCACACTTGGCCAATAAAGAATTCTATGCTATTCTATTCTTTTTAAAAAATATATATTTATTAAATTTTTCCTCTTTTTTTTGAAAGTGTACATAATCATATTTACAGATGAATCTACATCTTATATACATTCCTATCGATATTGTCTTTTAATTGCTTTTAGATTTCTTAATATTTTATTTCAATGCTTCTTTTAAGTTTCTTTTTTTTTTGTCCATTGGTACCATTTTGTCCAGGTTTCATAATAATCCGATTCTTTTCAATTATTAAGCTCCATTGTCAATCTGTCCATCTCTGCACAGTCGTATATTTTCTTGATGATCTCATTGTCTTCAGGTATTTGCGGATTTTTCCAGTTCTGTGCAAATACAATCCTTGCAACTGTTGTAATATGCAAGCTTAAATATTTTACATTTTTAGAATAGGCACCTCTCATAATACCCAGTAGAAAAAACTCTGGCGTATATTCTATTTTTGTATTTGTTATTTGACACAACCAATTATTTATTTTTTCCCAATATTTTCTTGTCTCTGGACATAACCACCCTAGATGAAAGAAGGTGCCTTGAGTCTTATTACATTTCCAACACATATTCTATTCTATTCTAATTTGGCTGCTTGATCTTTTTATCCACGGCACCAACTTACTTCTCATGTACAAATAAAGTTGCTCTCCAAAGACATGTAGCTATGTATACCATGTCCACTTGGGACTGGACTTCCCAGCTGACTAAACGCCATGTGATGGTGTGTTTTTTTCCACAACATTTAAGACAGATTTTTTTTTCCTCCTGGGAGCTCTCCAGAAAGACAGATGGACCTCAACTCCCAGGATTCTTAGCAGCCCTCACATATTTGAAGAGTGCCATCTTGGGGAAAAGGTGTTCCCAGGCAATCATGAACCAGGAGAGCTTTCCGAGCGGGCAAAATCCAAGTTAGGGCTTGTACTCTGAGTGTGGATTATATTTATAATAATAATAAGAACACACATTAATAACAATGACAACTTTTAAAAAAACAAGCAAGGTGGTAAGTCTTTACCAACATTCTTCAAGTCTGACGTAGCAAAGGCTTGGCTTGGTGATGACAGAATACTTAACAGGTTGCCAGGAACCACAGGACGGTGAGGGATTTAAGGGGAAATGGTAGCCAAACAGCTCCAGAAAAGCAGACTTTGGGCCCACAGCTGTCTCTATGACACAAAGTCCATGGCTATTTAGGATTACAGTGTTCCCTCGATTTTCGCGGGGGATACGTTCCGAGACCGCCCACGAATGTCGAATTTCCGCGAAGTAGAGATGCGGAAGTAAATACACCATTTTTGGCTAGGGACAGTATCACAAGCCATCCCTCAACACTTTAAACCTCTAAATTACCATTTCCCATTCCCTTAACAACCATTTACTCACCATTATTACTGGTACTCACCATTGAATAAGACACTAAGTGATCCTGATATTTATAAACATAATTATTGATTAACAATAATTAATTTTTTTGTTATTTATTTGCAAAAAATATTAGTTTGGCGATGACGTATGACGTCATCGGGCGGGAAAAACCGTGGTATAGGGAAAAAAACCGCAATGTATTTTTTAATTAATATTTTTTGAAAAACCGTGGTATAGGCTATCCGCGAAGTTCGAACCCGCGAAAATCGAGGGAACACTGTACACCAATAAGTGGACAGGGTGTGAAAGTGGTTAAGCTGCTTAGTTACAATTAAGCACCAAACTCTGAATAGGCAGTCAGGGCAGCAGAAAGCCAGTCACCTTGGAGAAACTAGTTTGCCCAGACTGAACACATTTCCTTAACATATAGCTGATGATGATGATGATGATGATGATGATATTCGCAAGATTCACTCCGCATGCTAAGGCCCAGACAAGATCATTCCTTCTTGCTTAAAAGCTTGTGCTGACCAACTGGCTCCCATCTTCAATAAATCATGCTAGTACAGGGTACATGGTTGTTAGGGATTGCCATTGTAAACTGCATATTGTAAACTGTACTAAACTTGTTAAAGAGTTAATGTGCACTCAAAGAGTTAACTTGTACTTGAAGAGTTAATATTCAAGGCTGTTTCATCACTTCCTCATTGAAGCTATAAAAGCTCATTATTCTGCTCAGTCACTTCCTTTACTTTTGCCTGAGAGAGGGGAAGTTCTGTTTAAGCTCCGTGCTTGTATAAGCTTTGTGCTTGTTATCTATACAGTAGTACCTCTAGATACGAGCTGCTCCACATGCGAGTATTCCAAGTTACGAGCCATGACAGGAGCGAAATTTATGTTCGACACCTGAGCTCAAATTCGGGATACGAGCCAAGCTTCCACTAGGTGGCGCAAGAATCCTTGCTTCTGGTTATCTCGGCAGGGGAAAAACAAAGTCTAAAGACATTCGTTCGAGATCCAAGTTGATAGACATACGAGCTTGGTTCTGGAACGAATTAAACTCGTATCTAGAGGTACTACTGTATTGTATTTTGCTTTGTGCTTTTATCTTGTAATCGCTCAGTGCTTATTATTCTGTATTTGCTTCGTGCTTATTCTGGATTGTTTATATTTTGTTTATATGTAAATAATACTTATTTAACTAAGTCTGTGTCTTGGCTATATAACACATCCACGCTCTGTTAAAATTCTCTGCTCGGTATTGTCGAAGGTTTCATAGCCTAGCTAATTGAGACAAGCCAACAAATCACTAAACGTGTGCTAAGTTCCTTCTTGCTTCAAACGCTCTATTATCATCCCAGTCCGAAAAATCCCTCCATCAAGGAACTGAATGACTTCAGACCGGTGGCTCTAACACCTGTAGTTATGAAAACCTTTGAAAGACTAGTGCTGTGCCACCTGAAAACCATCATGGATCCGCTGCTAGACCCCTTGCAATTTGCCTACCGAGCAAATAGTTTGGAGCTGTATGGGGAAGCATTTCAAATTGAAAGATTAATGGAGCTGCAATTATTCGAAAATAAATGGGTGAAACTGGACAAAACAGATAAACGGGATGAATAATAGAGAATTAATTTTTATAAATTCTCCAAAGATGGGCTACAAGAATGGTGGAAGGTCTTAAGCATAAAACGTATCAGGAAAGACTTAATGAACTCAATCTGTATAGTCTGGAGGAGAGAAGGAAAAGGGGGGACATGATCAAAACATTTAAATATGTTAAAGGGTTAAATAAGGTTCAGGAGGGAAGTGTTTTTAATAGGAAAGTGAACACAAGAACAAGGGGACACAATCTGAAGTTAGTTGGGGGAAAGATCAAAAGCAACATGAGAAAATAGGCGTTGATTGCTTACCTGAACGCCTCTTCTCGTACGGTGAGCGGGTACAGCAGTCACATGGGTTGCTCATGTCCAATCCGGTGGAACTGAGCCTAGTGTTAAAAAAGCTTGCCGGATCCGCCCCTTCCCCAGAATTCGCGAATCCATAGACTAGGCTCAGCTGTGAAGCTCTGTAGTGTTCAACTCTCATTGTTAGAGGAAGAAGGTTATAGGAAGGTAAAGAAGACACATACAAGGGCGGGAAGTGACTGCTGTACCCGCTCACCGTACGAGAAGAGGCGTTCAGGTAAGCAATCAACGCCTATTCTCCGTACTGAAGGAGCGGGTCCAGCAGTCACATGGGACATACCCAATAGATGGTCCCTAGGGTGGGATTAGATTGCTATCGTGTGAGATAACGGATTGGAGTACCCTTCTGCCGAAGGCAGCGTCCGCTGAAGCGTAAGAATCAATCTTGTAGTGCCTGATGAAGGAATTTGGCGAGGCCCAAGTGGCTGCTTTGCAGACCTCCTCCAACGGGGCTTGAGTCGCCCAAGCGGCCGAGGTGGCTGCGCTCCTGGTGGAATGCGCTGTGATGTTCCTTGGAACTGAGAGGGAGGCCGACTCATAGGCCTTAGATATAGTCCCTCTGATCCAACGGCCTATTACTGTTGAAGACACTTTGGCACCCATGACTCTGGGGTGATAGGCTATAAAAAGTGCTTCTGACCTCCGAAAGGGTCCTGTGCGTTGGATATAGATTCTCAGCGCTCTAATGAGATCCAGGGTGTGCCATCTAATTGCCAAGGGATGGTCTCGTTGGAGGCAGAAGGAAGGTAGGACAATATCCTGAGTTCTGTGGAACATGGAACTGACCTTGGGTAAGAAGGTGGGGTCCAGTCGCAAGACTACCTTGTCCTGATGAAATTGACAAAGGTCCTGCCTGATTGAGAGGGCAGCCAGCTCCGAAATGCGTCGGGCAGAGGTAATAGCCACCAGAAATGCTACTTTAAAGGATAGGTATCTGAGGGACGCCGATTTTAGGGGTTCGTATGGTGCCTGCGTGAGGGAGTGGAGAACCCGTGGCAAATCCCAGGATGGATACCTGTGGACCTTGGAAGGTCTGAGGTTGGCTATGCCCTTGAGGAATTCCTGAACTTCTGGGAAGGATCGGAGAGGCTGTCTGCGGGGGCCCCCTAGGACAGAGGAAATGGCCGCCAGATGACGCCGGAGGGTGCTGGTGGAAAGTCCTTTATGGAAACCTTGCATAAGGAAGGAAATGATTCTGTGTATGGGAATGCACAGGGGAGAAAGGCCTTCCTGTAGACACCACTGGTGAAACTTGGACCACGTGTGGTCGTAGATTCGATTGGTCGAACCCCTTCTGGCCTTTAAAATGACCTCCACTGTATCGGGGTCGTGACCACGCAGTTCTAAGTCTCTCCTGATAACAGCCAGGCGGTGAGGTGGAACCACTCCGGGTCTGGATGGAATGAGGCCCCCTGCCGCAGCATATCCCCCGAAACGGGGAGTCGCCAAGGGTCCTGGACGGACAACTGTTGGAGATCCGCGAACCAGGGCCGGCGGGGCCAATGAGGGGCGATTAAGATTACTCGGGCCCTCTCGGTGAGGACCTTGTGAATCACATCCGGGAGAATTGGAATTGGAGGGAATGCGTAAAGTAGGCCTGGAGGCCATGGGCTCCGGAGGGCATTGATTGCTTCCGCTCCCGGGGATGGAAATCTGGAAAAGAAGCGAGGGAGTTGGGCATTCGCATTGGTCGCGAAGAGATCCAGAATTGGTAGGCCGAATCTGAGGCTGATTTGATGGAACAGGTCTTGATGGAGGTTCCACTCTCCTGGGTCTATCGTTGCTCGAGATAGCCAATCCGCCTGGACGTTGAGGCTCCCCGAGATGTGGTCGTCTAGGAGCGACCGAAGATGTTTTTCCGCCCAAAGGCCTAACTTGAGGGCCTCCCTCATGAGGGCCTTGGATCTCGTGCCCCCCTGTCTGCAGATATGGCTTTTTGTGGCAATGTTGTCGGTGAGAATGAGAACGTGCCGGTTGGGAATGCGAGGAGAGAAATGCTTCAGAGCCAGGGAAACGGCTCTTAACTCTAGCCAATTGATTGGCTTGGAAGCTTCCTCCGGGGACCACGTGCCCTGGGCTATCATCCCCTGGGCGTGGGCGCCCCATCCCGATAGACTGGCATCTGTGGTGATGACAAATTGATCCGGGCACCTGAACGGGGATCCTTTGTCCATGGCCGGAGACTTCCACCACTTGAAGGATCTGCGAACAATTGGTGGGATGACAATGCGACGATTTGAGTTGCTGTGCCCCGATCTCTGAAAGGGTAATAGGAGCCACTGTAGTTCCCTAGCATGAAGGCGAGCCCAGGGAATGATGCCTATGCATGACACCATCTTCCCCAAAAGGGAAGACAGGGATACTATGGATACTGAAGGTTTAGATAAAATGCAAGAAATTAACTCGCCTATACTGAATTTTCTCTCGGGAGAGAGAAAGACCTGGGAGGATTCTGAATTAATAATGGATCCCAGGTGTAAGATGGATGTGGAAGGTTGGAGATGACTTTTATCAAAGTTGATGGAAAATCCATGGTCCTGAAGGACTGACATGGTGACAGAAAGGTCTGTTTTCACTTTCTCTAGGGAGTTCCCATGAATCAAAATATCATCAAGATAACATAAAATGTGAATGGGAGACGCCCGGATATAGGCCGCCAGGGACCCCAAGAGCTTTGTAAAAACCCGAGGGGCCGAGGAAAGGCCAAATGGCATCGCCCTATACTGGAAATGCCTGCCTTGAAAGGAGAAACGTAAAAATTTTCTGTGGCATTTGGCTATAGGAATGTGGAGGTAGGCCTCAGTGAGGTCTAAAGAGACCATGAAATCTCCCGTGTGGATGGCGGCCAAAATAGATGATAAGGAGTGCATCTTAAACTTCCCATATTTGATGAATAGGTTCAGCTTCTTTAAATCCAAAATAGCTCTCCAACCTCCGGAGGATTTTGGAACCATAAATAGGATGGAATAAAAACCTAGACCCTTCTGACCGGAAGGAACCGGTTGAATGGCTCTGATGGACAATAAGTGGGAAATGGCCTCCTCCATACGGTTACAATCTGAGGAGGACCTGGGAGAAGGGCAGGAAATAAAACGTTTCGGGGGGGGAGAAATAAATTCTAAAAGAAGGCCTGTTTGAACAGTGTCAATGACCCAGGGGTCCTTGGAGGTGAGACGCCAATTAGAGGCGAAATGGGCTAGGCGACCACCTATGGGAATTGAGGAAAAATTACCATCTAGGTTTCTTTGAAGCCCTGTTAGAGGACGCTCCCCTTTGGAAGCGAAAACCTCTGCCCCTGGAGTTCCTACCTTGGGAACGAAAGCGGGGGGAATACTGACCTGGAGATCTCTGATAGGAAGCCGCTTGATCTTGCTGACGCCCTGGGCGACGAAAGGACTGCGTTTTGGTAGCCTTTTTGGTGGTTGGACCCAAAACTTTCTTCTTGTCCGTGGTTTCCGTGAGGAGTGGATCCAGAAGATCACCGAAAAGAAGGTCGCGCTTTAAGGGTCCCAGGGATAACTGCCACTTCTGGCGTACTCCCGCTTGCCAAGGGCGAATCCATAGGAGTCTTCTTGCCGTTGTAGAAGCTGCAATAGACTTAGCAGAAAATCTAGTAGATTGTAAAGTGGCATCAGCCACGTACTGAGCAGCTGCAAAGACCTTGTTGAAGTCTTGTTGACCTCTCAAGTCATCGGGAGGAATATGCTGTTGAAGTTGGCGAAGCCACAGAAGCATGGCTCTGGAGAAAAAGGAAGCCGCTGCAGAACTTTTAATGGCCCAGGAATCTGCGGTGAATCCTCTTTTGAGCATTTGTTCAATCCGCTTGTCCTCTGGGCGGAGGACTTCCTCTGCTTCGCCTGGCACAGCAGCCGCCGAGTGAAGGATCTTGACAGGTTCATCCGGTTTAGGAAAGGATAGGAGCTCCTCATAGGAAGAGGAAAGTTTGTACAATTTTCTGTCCTTGGTTGAGGGATTAAGCCCAGAGGCTGGGAAATCCCACTGCTTAAGTAAGGCATCTTTAAACAATTTAGGCATAGGAATTACCTCGTTATCCTCCTGTTCCTCTGTGAAGTAAGGTAAATTCTCCTCCGGGGGATCAGTGGATGTGGAGGCCTGTTTCTCCTGGGCCGCCAATCCCGTAGAAATTCTAGCTTTGAGGAGGAGAGATTTGAACAATTGAGAAGGAAAAATAGTAATTGGAGAAGGAACCTTTATTTGGGATTCCTCATCATCTGAGAGGCCTTGAAAGGGATCCTCATCCTCCTCCATATCCTCATATTCGTCCTGAGAGGAATCTGAATCATCCTGAATAGGAGCTCTAACCGCTGGGGAAGAACCCAAGGGGCGGGAGGGACGAGGAGGTGGAGGAGGTAAGGGAAGCTCATTGATGGTAGAGAATTTAGCATCAATGGCCTTGGACAACACAGAAAAAATAGATTGGAATTCAGGAGGTAAACTAGAAATATCAGCAGGAATGGCAGAAGAATCCCTGAGGGCCTGGGAGGATCCTGGCTGGGGGGAATCTTCAATAAGATCTGGTTCCTCTGGACCTATTCCCCATAGGTTAGGTTGGGGTCTGTCTAGGTTTGGCTCATCCAGAGATAACACAGGGACCCCAGAAGGAGGCAGACTAGAAGTCTCTGGGGGGTCTTGACTACTGAGTACTTGGGCCTGTACTTTCAAACGCTTTGCTGATTTGTCATGGATTCTTTGTAGGGCTAGGTCCCTTCTCTTCTCAGCCCTGGTGACCTTGGTCGAGGGGCGGGCCCCTGAAGAAGAGGAGGTCGAGGCCTGGGGGATACTGGTAATCTCATCGCCTGTAGGCCTGGCCTCTCTGGGACCTTTAGTTGTGCCTCTCTTGGGAAAAGTAGCCATAGTCTGACAATTAACAGAAGACCAGGCTGAGCCAAATAACTGAATAATTAGGGAGAAGAATTTCAAAGCCTTCCCAAGAGGAATGGATCCTGCTCCGAGGCCTCGGAGCTGCTGAGACTTGAGGACAATCTGGGCAAACCCAGAGTTCGTGCCCCCAAATACAGCGTGGCCAGCCTCCCTAAACTTTAATTAAAGTAACCAAGGCACTCTGGTTGGAGGCTTAGCCGGTGGAGAATTAAGCCTGAGCGTCCCAAAGCCCACTCCGGGATCCACGCGGTGGACTGAGGCCTACGCGGCTGGCAGGAGGCCAACACGAGAGACCTAAATTTAAAAAGGGCGCGAAGGCCTTCGCGCCGAAAAATCGCTCCGTAATAGAATTCTTAAAGGGGAAGCGATCGACTAAGTCCAGGAGACTAGAAACAAGCGTCTCACTCCGCAGGAGGTATTTCTTAAGCCCTTTAACAATAATACAATAATGAATCAATGAATCAATACTTGCACCAAGACCTCCAGGCCAAAGGATTAAAAGAATCCACAAGCGGCAGCGGGGATCGTAAACGGCAAGACAGCCGGGGGAAAACGAAACCGCAACTTCTCCCAAGGAAAAAAGCCGAGCCACAAACGGCTGGCGCTATTAGTGCAAGTAAATAAATAATGGTAAACAATTCTTACTACTTTTGAAGGAAAAGATCGAAGGGAAGGTGTTAGAATGTTGAACGAGCTATCACAATACAACCGCAGGATATGCGAACTGAGCGAATTCTGGGGAAGGGGCGGATCCGGCAAGCTTTTTTAACACTAGGCTCAGTTCCACCGGATTGGACATGAGCAACCCATGTGACTGCTGGACCCGCTCCTTCAGTACGGAGAATATTATTTTACTTAAAGAGTAGTAGATCCTTGGAACAAACTTCCAGCAGACGTGGTTGGTCAATCCACAGTAACTGAATTTAAACATGCCTGGGATAAACATAGATCCATTGTAAGATAAAATACAGGAAATAGTATAAGGGCAGACTAGATGGACCATGAGATCTTCTATGTTTCTATGTTTCTATAAAGTGGAATAGGACCGAGCAAATAGATCAACAGATGATGCTGTTAATATGGCTCTGCGCTACATCCTACAATATCTTGAGTTTCCTAAGACCCACACAAGGGTCCTCTTTGTAGACACCAGCTCAGCATTCAATACCGTCATTCCAGATATTCTTTTAATTAAACTAAGTCAGCTAGCTTTACCTTGGCCACACTTGTAAATGTATCATAAGCCCCCTAATAGACAGGAAGCAGCAGGTGAAGCTAGGCAAAATCACAACAGGTATCTATACAATTAGCATAGGTGCCCCCCAATGCTGTACGTTCCCTCCAGTTCTCTCTACACACCAATGTCTGCCTCTCAAATTCCTCTATAAAAGTACTGAAGTTTGCAGATGATACAAAGTGACTGGTCTCATTCCAGACATACACATGGGAGGTTGAACAACTAGCCTTGTGGTACAATCAGAACAATCTTGAACTAAATACACTCAAAACCGTAGAAATTGTGGTAGATTTTAGGAGAAATCCTCCTATAGTACCATCTCTTGCAATACTAGGCAATACAGTGTCAACAGTAGAGATCTTAAGTTTTCTAGGTTCTATCATATCTCAAGACCTAAAATGGTCACGTAACATCAAAAACGTCATCAAAAAAGCACATCAAAGAATGTTCTTTCTGCACCAACTCAGAAAACTCAAACTGCCCAATATACAGGTCTACAGAGGAATCATTGAGTCTGTCATCTGCACCTCTATAACTGTCTGGTTTGGTGCTGCAACCCAACCAGACAGACACAGATTTCAACGGATAATTAGAAGTACAGAAAAAACTATTATTGCCAACCTGCCTTCCATTGAAGACCTGTATACCGCACGAGTCAAAAAGAGGGCGGTGAAAATATCTTCAGACTCCTCACATCCTGAACATCTCATCGTTACTATCACCCACTTATGACTGTATGACTGTAACATGTTGCTTGTATCCTTGCAATTTATATTAATATTGATACTTTCATGATTGCTTATTTGTACTCTAAGACAGTGATGGCGAACCTATGGCATGGGTGCCACTGGTGATACGTGGAGCCATATCTGCTGGCACGCGAGCAGTTGCCCTAGCTCAGCTCCAACGTGCATGTGTGTGCCGGCCAGCTGATTTTTGGCTCGCACAGAGGCTCTGCAAGGGCGTTTTTAGCTTCCAGAGAGCCTCTGGAAGGATGAGGGAAGGCATTTTTATCCTCCCTCCTCTGGTTTCAGGAAAGCCTTTGGAACCTAGGGAGGATGAAATACGAGCCTACTGGGCCGACAAGAAGTTGGGAAACAGGCCATTTCCAGCCTCCAGAGGGCCTCCGGGGGGGGGAGCTATTTTCTCTCTCCCCAGGCATTGAATTATGGGCGTGGGCACCCGAGGGAAAAAAGGTTCACCATCATTGCTCTATGACAATCATTGTTTTGTATCTCATGATTCTTGACAAATGTATCTTTTCTTTTGTGTACTGTAGTCCCTCGCTATACCGTGCTTCACCTACTGCGTCTTCACTTCATCGCGGGTTTCTGAGGAAGTCGATCGGCAGATTTAAACAGCCCGCCGAACTCGATCGGCAGGTTTTTCAAAATATATATATATATCTAAAATTGTAAATACTGTATTTAAATACTGTATCTAAAATAAATACTGTGTGGGAAGGGTTTATAAACACTTAAAACAATGAAAACTTACCAAACAATTACAATATAAATACTTAAATAAGTACTATCAGTCGATAAATTCCCCATCGCGGATTTCACCTATCGCGGCCAGGTCTGGAACGTAACACCAGCGATAGGTGAGGGACTACTGTACACTGAAAGCATATGCACCAAAGACAAATTCTTTGTGTGTCCAATCACACTTGGTCAATAAAGAATTCTATTCTAATCTATAAATTGTTTCAACTTCTACCCTCAAAATTACTCAACAGGGCACTGCACACCAGACACAAGGACTGTTTTTTCCCAAACACCATCATTCTGCTAACCAACTAATTCGTACAACACTGTCAAATTATTTACTCTGTATTACTATTATTATTCTTATCCTTTCTATTACCTATCTCTTACCATTTATGACTATAACTATGTCATAACCATATAATTATCTTTATAATTTATATTGTTTTATTTGTTTCCTGGTACAATTTCATTTCTTATTAGTAACCTATGACTATCACTAAGTGTTGTATCTTATGATTCTTTTTTTCTTTATGTACACTGAGAGCAAATGCACCAAAGACAAATTCCTTGTGTGTCCAATCACACTTGACCAATAAAGATTTCTATTCTGTTCTAAGTCATAAGAGTCTTTAATTGCACATAATAAATTGTAAAACACGACTTAAAAGAAATCTGATTCAAAGAAGACACGATGAAAACCAAGCATGTGGTGTTGTAATTTAGTACAAAAACCAGCTTGTAGTGGAATTTATATACAGTAATGCTAAATCATAATTTATTTAATTATGATTAGCACATGAACACTTTATGGAAAAGTGATACGGGAGAGATCCAATCTCTAAATGGGCAGATAGGTGAATGCAAGAGGCAAACTATAGCTACCCCATGACCTATAACTGGCTGAGTTTTAGCAATATGTTAATCAATGTAAGCAAAGTATATCACTGCCCTAAGCTTTTAAAATATTTTACATTCTTGACAAGATATAAGCCATTTTTCACTTTGCCTAATTAGCATGCTATTTTGTGGGTCATTTGTTCAAATAAGAATCCAAGGTTTATAAACCAACATAACCAACAGATTTAAACATGTTAAATAAAAATCTACCAAACAGTAAAATTGTTTGGCTTTATAGCACAAGACACAAACTGGATTCCTATACCACTGTCTGCAATTGGATGAGTTTTAGCAAGACACTAAGCCAACATCACAGCATAGTGCCAAATGTGAATCCACTTGCACACTGAATGAAGATATCACTTATTGTGTTAATCTTTAGTATAACCTGTTATATTATGGTGTGAAGATGCTTCAGTTTAGATTCCTACCCTAAGTTCAGGGATCCATTTTGCCTCTAGAATTCTATGGTTCTGGATATCTAATGAATCTATCCATTGCACTGCAGTTTGCAAAGCACCATACAACTTAGCATGCTTTGTTAATCAGATCATGGACTCAGATACATATGGCCTGGCTAGTATTTTCAAGACATCAAAGGTGAGTCATATTTTCAGTCTCTTCTCTGAGGCTAAGCTGATGTCCTTGGAAGAAAAATGAAATTATTCTCTACATTTTGGGGTTCCCCTTCCCCGCCACGTTTTTAAAGATGTGATATTTAGGAAGAGTGTGCTTGCCTTAAACCAGGATGTCTTACCCGTGCTAACTTTAAGATGTGTGGACTTACAACTCCCAGAATTCTTCAGCCAGCTACAGAATGAAGGGAATTTGGGAAATTAAAGTCCATAATTTTAAAGTGGCCAAGATTAAGAAAAGTTATTTTAAAAAAAGAAAGAAAAACAAATGCCAGTTCTACGCTCAATTGCTGCCTCAAGATGTGATGATGGCTACCATTAAATGTGGGTTCAAAAATGATGAGATGGATGCCGGGAAGTAGAAAATAGCTTATAATAGATATATACAAATTCAAGTTTCAGAGGCAGCTAGTTTCCAGATAGCAGGTGTCAGGGACTACAGTAGAAGTAGACTAGTGTCCCAAAACATAGTGGGATGTCTGAAGGCATCTAACTGATCAAAATGAAAGTACAGGGAACCCATGCAATGCTGAACTGTTAATTACAGCTTCGGGCCTTTTGGTTCCAACTACCCTGTTATTTATTACTTATTTATTTATTACTTAGATTTGTATGCCGCCCCTCTCCGAAGACTAGGTAAGGTGCTTTCCTAAGAAAAATTCCAGGGTTGGCTGTGCTACATGAACATTTATCCAGAACACTTCCATCAGGGTCTCCTCCACTGAAGGCACTCTGGATCAGCTCTGATTACCTAATAATATCTAATATCTAATTTTTCCCAATATACAATCTGCTTTGTTGAGCATGGTAATCATGGTTTGCTTAAACTTACCGTATTTTCAGAGTATAAGACACACCTTTTTCCTCCCTAAAAGAGGCTGATAATTAGGGTGTGTCTTATATTCTGAATGCTGGCTCTTCGGCTTAGAAATGGAGCTGAGTACCGCCCTCTAGAGTTGGGAACGACTAGCACCAGTGAAGGGCTGCAAAAAATTTTACTACTATTCTGTGGGCGTGGCTTATTTTGTGGGTGTGGTTTGCCAGTCATGTGATCAGGTGGGAGTGGCTTGACGATCATGTGACCGGGGGGCTGGCTTAAAGGTCATGTGACTGACTTAAAGGTGGCCAACTTGACATCACTCACGTCAAGGGTTTGGGTTAGGGTGCCTGGCGGCTCCCCTACTATTACTGAACATCCAAAATATACAATTTAATTCAATGTATATATGCCATATGTGTACATATATATTACACACAGGCACACAAAAATAAAATGTATGTACACACACACACACGCACAGCTCTTCTAAAATTGTATACATTCAACCTCATTTCCTGCAATAGGAAAAACATACCCAGAGCCCAGAAGGGGGAAAAAGAAAAAAATTCATAAGTTCTCTACCGGTTCTGCATACCTGACCGTACCCATAGAAGTCCATCACTGACTAGCAAGTATGTGCGATGGGAACCTTTACTTTTTATGTATGTAGTATATATGTATGTATATATAATCAACTCATAACTTGCAATTAACCAATCAAATACAGTCTTACCAGAAAGTACACGACTAGATTTAATGAAAACTGCTGGAGAAGTAACACAATCGTTTTCATCACCAGCTTGGAGAAAATGTAAGTTTTTCAAATCTTTCCAAACCAATGATGTGCAGAGGCCTTACATATTTTGGGAATGCCATATTCCAGAATATCACTGGCAATGCCATCTCTTTTTCTTGTGAACATTTCTTCCTAAGAACTGTCAATATTGAAAATTATACTCGGTTCTGGATCTATGTCTTTAATTCCATTGCAACTTCTCATGGGCAGTTAGGTGGCAGCACCCCAATAAAAATTCCACTTATCTGGAGTCAGATATCAGATTAATATTTGAATGGGAGGTCACCAGAAATCCCAAACTTGGAAACATCTTGGAAGGAAGCAACACATTTCTGTACTGTTGACAACAACACCCCGTTAATGTTGAGTTTGACTCAAAGGAGGACCTACTGTCCCCTGCAATTTAAGCTCCACCCTGGTAGTTATTCTTCCCACCCAGCCTTCTACTGCTCTTCCTCATGCACCATTTCAACACGCAAATTCTTCTGACTCAGCTGGACCACAAGTTTAAGAACAGCTGCTGCCTTTGGTAGTGAAGATGGAATGCAGGGCCAAAGTCTATCCCTGAATGTTAAACATTCGGGGAAAAGAGAACATATTTTAAAATCGTCTCCAATATCTTCAAAGCAAATGAATGAAACTAAATGAAAGGAAAACAAAAGCACCAGTTGAGGCCCTACCTGGACCGGGAGTCACTGCTCAGTCACTCATGCCCTCATCACCTTGAGGCTCGACTACTGTAATGCTCTCTACATGGGGCTACCTTTGAAAAGTGTTCGGAAACTTCAGATCGTGCAGAACGCAGCTGCGAGAGCAATCATGGGCTTTCCTAAATATGCCCATGTTACACCAACACTCCGCAGTCTGCACTGGTTGCCGATCAGTTTCCGGTCACAATTCAAAGTGTTGGTTATGACCTATAAAGCCCTTCATGGCACCGGACCAGAATATCTCCGGGACCGCCTTCTGCCGCAAGAATCATAGCGACCAGTTAGGTCCCACAGAGTTGGCCTTCTCCAGGTCCCGTCGACAAAACAATGTCGACTGGTGGGACCTAGGGGAAAAGCCTTCTCTGTGGCGGCCCCGGCCCTCTGGAACCAGCTCCCCCCAGATATCAGAATTGCCCCCACCCTCCTCGCCTTTCATAAGCTCCTTAAAATCCACCTCTGTCGTCAGGCATGGGGGAACTGAGATATCCTTTCCCCCTAGGCCTATACAATTTATACATGGTATGTTTGTGTGTGTGCTTGTTTGGTTTTTAATAAGGGTTTTTAGTTATTTTAAATATTAGATTTGTTATATGCTGTTTTTATTATTGTTGTTAGCTGCCCTGAGTCTACGGAGAGGGGTGGTATACAAATCTAATAAATAAATAAATAAATAAAAAGTAACTTTTAGTACCATTGTTCTAAGCCAGTGTTTCTCAATGTTGGTAACTTTTAAGATACATGGACTTCAATTCCCAGAATTCCTCAGTCAGCACAGGAAGTTGTAGTTCATGCATCTTAAAGTTGCTAAGGTTGATAAACACTGTTCTAAACAAGGGCGGCACAGATGGAGGTTCAGGGTCCATTCACAACACCTGACTATCACGGAAAAGTATTTCATGCTAATTCTATAGCTTTAACTTTACACCAGATGAGTCCACGGGATGTTCTCCAGGTATTTGCGACTACAACTTCCTGAATTCCCTGATTGAAGGAATAATGCTGGAAGTCAGCGTCACTCTATTCCAATGATAGAGAACCTTTTTCTTTTGATGGGGTGCCAAAAGGGTGTGGACCCACTCAATAGCGTGCATGCATGCGCCCACACTCATAATGCAATGCCCTCCCTCCCGGAATGCTTGCACAACCCTCCCCTGCACTCCCCTCCCACGCATGCGCACAGACCTCACTGAAGACTCCAGACTTCCAGCAGGCCTACTGGGCCAGTTTTCACTATTTACACGCTCCGGAAGCATTCCTGAAGCCTGGGGAGGATGAAAACAGCCTCCCCACCAACCCGGATGAAAATCAGCTGGCCAGTGCACATATGCACACTGTAGTTGACGTAGGGCAACGCCTCGAGTGCTCTCAGATCTGGCTCCGCGTGCCACCTGTGGGATGCGTGCGATAGGTTTGCCATCTTGACTCTATACGGCAGATGTAAAATACAGTGGAACCTCTACCTAAGAACGCCTCTACAGTGATACCTCGTCTTATGAACCCCTTGTCATACGAACTTTTCGAGATACGAACCCAGGGTTTAAGACCTTTTTGCCTTTTCTTCCAAACTATTTTCACCTTATGAACCCGCCGCCGCCGCTGGGATGCCCCGCCTCCGGACTTCCGTTGCCAGGCGAAGGCTCCCCTTGTTGGGAAACCCCACCTCCGGACCTTCCGTTGCCAGCGAAGCACCCGTTTTTCCGATGCTGGGATTCCCCTGCTGGGATTCCCCTGCAGCATCGCAAAAACCCGGAAGTCTGGAGGTGGGATTTTCCATGGAGGGGACCTTCAGGAGAATCCCACCAGTGCGAAAACAGGTGTTTCAGCTGGCAAAAGGGATGAATTTTGGGCTTGCAGGAATTAATCGCTTTTCCACTGATTCCTATGGGAAACATTGTTTCATCTTACAAACCTTTCACCTTATGAACCTCATCCTGGAACCAATTAAGTTCCTAAGACAAGGTATCACTGTACTTACAAACCTTTCTAGATAAGAACCGTGTGTTCAAGATTCTTTTGCCTCTTCTCAAGAACCATTTTCCACTTACAAACCCGAGCTTCCAAAACTGTAACCAGAAAAGGCGGGGAGAAGCCTCTGTGAGGGCTCTCTAGGAATCTCCTGGGAGGAAACAGGGCCAGAAAAGGTGGGGAGAAGCCTCCGTGGGGCCTCTCTAGGAATCTCCTGGGAGGAAACAGGGCCAGAAAAGGAGGGGGTGAGAAGCCTCCGTGGGGCCTCTCTAGGAATCTCCTGGGAGGAAACAGGGCCTCCGCCCTCCCTGTGGTTTCCCCAATCGCATGCATTATTTGCTTTTACATTGATTCCTATGGGAAAAATTGCTTCTTCTTCTTACAAACTTTTCTACTTAAGAACCTGGACACGGAACAAATTAAGTTCATAAGTGGAGGTACCACTGTACTGAAGCATAAAGCAGAAGAGCAAGGGTTTCTTGCAGCGAAGAAATGCTACCAGTTCAGCCAGGTTCGGGTATACCGATAGCAGCCACCAGTGGTTCAGAGAACCGGTCACGGTGGCATCACAAGGCTCTGCCCACCCGCCCATCATTTACTTTCTTTTTTTTAACCCTCTGCACACATGCAAAGCCTTCTGTGCATGCAGAGGGTGAAAAAGTGTGTGCGATGATGGCGCTTGTGCGAGCACGCACAGAACACATGCTTTCAAACCTGTAGGGAAGGTAAGTAGATTTCACCACTGGTACCTTGGTTCAGATTCAGAGCAACGTATGATCCCAGCCATTGTGAATTGAAAACCATAGATTTTGATGTAAGGCTCGGGGAAATCAAACCGCTACAGCTTGTTCAGTAAACTAGGTTACACCACAATGCATGGACCCAGCCTGACAGTCACTTGCTAAGTATAATAATAGTTTATTAAACTTGCATGCCTCAACTCTAGGAATCTATGAATATAAATGGGGATTTGTGGTTCATAGCTAAATCTTTTAACTTGTATGATACATTCACTTCTTGAATGAATGAGACAGCTGGCCAGCTGCTGATGAAACAGAACCCTGAGCAAGATGGAACTTTAATCTGATCTAGAAGGCCTTTGCATATTCTTAGGAAGGACCAGGTCTTTTTATTGACAACAAATAACTTTTTTCAACTCCTACCCTAAAAACATCGCTACACAGAATGCACACCAAGACAACTAGACACAAGAACAGTTTTTTTCCTGAACACCATCACTCTGCTAAACAAATAATTCCCTCAACACTGTCAAACTATTTACTGACTCTGCACTACAAATAACCTGTTTCAACTCCTACCCTCAAAACGTCACTACAGAGCACTGCACACCAAGACAACTAGACCAGTGTTTCCCAACCTTGGACACTTGAATATATTTGGACTTCAACTCCCAGAATTCCCCAGCCAGCAAATGCTGGCTGGGGAATTCTGGGAGTTGAAGTCCAGATATCTTCAAGTTGTCAAGGTTGGGAAACACTGAACTAGACACAAGAACATTTTTTCTAGAATGCCATCACTCTGCTAAACAAATTCCCTCAACACTGTCAAACTATTTATGAAGTCTGCACTACTATTACTACTAGTTTTTTCCTCATCATTCCTATCACCCTTTTCCTCCCCCTTGTGACTGTATGAGTGTAACTTGTTGCTTGTATCCTTAAGATTTTATTAATATTGTTTCCTGATTGCTCATTTGACCCCTATGACAATCATAAAGTGTTGTACCTCATGATTGTTGACAAATGTATATTTTCTTTTATGTACATTGAGAGCATACGCACCAAAGACAAATTCCATGTGTGTCCAATTACACTTGGCCAATAAAGAATTCTATAAACATTCTATAGTCATAAGCGGGATAAACAGAGTCTGCTTGTTCAATAGATAAAACAGTACATGCATGTGTAAGAAAGAGTTGTGTTGTATTGTTTCATGTCTGGCTTTTCAGCTTCCCACTATAATCAAAGGCTGAGCAAAGTGGGCTTACCTTGCTCTGATCTACCATGGTTCTTCTCGCTCTGAGATACATCCTTATGGAAAACGAGTCCATACACAGCCATTAACCAACAGGCTTTTAAAAGGAAAAGGAGAGGACCACTTACTATGAAAGCTCAAGGTGGATTCAGCCTCAAATGCTGAATTTTAAAAAAAAATATACCTTGGCTCATTGATGTAACTGAGAAAACAAACAAGAAGCCCTGTTGACTCAAACCAAGATAAGCCCATCTTGTTCAACATCCTGCTTCCTCCTGTGGACATACAAATGGAAGTCCTCAAAATGGACCAGAAGACAAACCCTTATCCTCACTATTTTGCTGAGCGGCAAACCAGAGATTATTATCCTCAGAAAACTACAATGTAAATGCCAAGCATCAATGGCTGCGTTCACAGATAAAAAGAAGAGATAATACATGAAAAGCATTAAAACATCAATGTAATTCAAGACCCTTTCTCAAAATCTTTGGCGGAAGTCAGAGCATCACTTCCATAGCCCATGAGTTTCACTGCTACAGTATTTCATTATTTACAGTTTCTTGGTAAATATGTTTCTGATTTCAACCTTATCATCTCTCTGGAATGACAATCCAAATCTTTCATAACATTTGATTTCCAAATCCTTCACTATCTGAATTACCTTTAATTCTGTCTATGGCTTACTTAAAAGGTGGAATTCAGAACAACACATATTACTCCACATGAACATTAACACAGAAATAAAATGAAATTACATTACTGTATTGACTATGATCCAATCGACTCACCTTAGCTAAAACAATTACACCCTCCTTCATTTACCAATTCTTCTCATTTCCAGTCCTTCTCATGTGTTTTTCTATTTTTAAACAGTAACATTTTGGGGATAAGAGCCACAATACTGTGTAACTCCTTTTTTGCAAAGTGACATGTACAGTGACATTCCAGAGAAGTAATTGTGTTAGCCTTCTGCAGCCAACCAAGCATCTCAGGCATCTTAAAGTTTCAGATTAATTATATATGTTCATAATGAGGTAGGCAATACATACAATAACTAAGTTAAGGCCGCATGCCCATGCACATGAGCCTTGGTGGCACACTGCTGGCTGTAGTTCAGCAGTTCAAATGTCACCCTCCGGCTCAAGGTTGACTCAACCTTCCATCCTTCCAAGGTGGTTAAAATGAGGACCCAGATTGTTGGGGAAAATATATGGTGACTCTGTAAACCGCTTAGAGAGGGCTGTAAAGCACTGTGAAGCGGTATATAAGTCTAAGTACTATTGCTAACATAGTATTTAAGAATATAATTAAACTTTTTTATTCATCCAGCCTAAGACTACATTTAATTAGCAGGGCATTTGATTATTGGGTTGTGTTCAATTTGTGATATATTAAGACATATTTTCCTATGTGTCGGACTCAGGACGTAGCTTGACAAGGTTGACTCAGCCTTCCATCCTTCAAAGGTCGGTAAAATGAGGACACAGCTTGTTGGGGGCAATATGTTGATTCTGTAAACCGCTTAGAGAGGGCTGTAAAAGTATTATGAAGCGGTATATACGGTAAGTCTAAATTAATAATGGGTCTAATAGCCCTGAGATGTCTGAGAAGGGCAGCATAGAAATCTAAATAAATAAATGCTATTGCTATACTGTATATGTAAAAAAAAAAATTCCCTTAGTTGTCCCACCTTTGGTTATGCTCTAGGATTTATTTTCCCCCCTTTTGATACTGATGGCTTTCTTTACAAGGAAGTGAGGGGGATTTCTCTCCTGCAGCAGTCCTTCCCTGCAATTTGGTTCTGAGGGGATACCATTTTTAATAAAAAGAAATGTCAACAGATGAAGTCTCCAGAGAATCCTAAATGGACCTGGCCACAATCCTCTCCACAGGCAGGGGCAGCTCCATCCAAGAGCATCTTCTGGAGAGGCCTCCCCAAGGCTCACCATTCCTGTTTCGACAGTATCAAAAGTGAAACCAGTCTGCCCTCCCAGCCAGGCCTGTTTCACCCGCTCTGGATTCAAAAGCCCATGATTCCCAGCCAGCCGCAGGAACAGGTCAGAGGAAGAGCAAGACGACTAAGGGGGTGGGGGAGAAATCTGGAAAAAAGGCACAGATGCCCCCTTCCCACTTTCAGTGGACCCTCCGTGTACAGGGCTAGTCTACCTTGGAGGCCTACCAAGCGGGGGAATGAAACCCCAAAGGATGAAATCAGCCTTCGGCCACTTGACAAGCTTCCCAGGTTTCAAAACTACAGTTCCCATCACTCTCAGCCCACCAGGCTAACGGCCATGCTGGATGGGGACGGTGGGGATTGCAGTCCCCCAGCTTCTCAGGATGACACCCCGCTGAAGACGAGCCAGCCCCGGTATGACCCTCCCTGCCGACCTTTCCCTTTTCCCTCCTCACCGGTAAGCGCGGCGCGATCTCGGCCGAGCAGCAGTGGCAAAAATACCGTCCCGGCTGCGGGGAAGCCTCCGCCATCTTGCTTCCTCCTTTTCCTCTTTCCTCCCTCCCCCGCCCTACTCCTCCCCACCCCCACCCCCACCCGCCCTTACGGGGAGGCAAGACCGCCACACGCTGCGTCAAATTACGTCAAGACGCTGGGTTAAACGCAAATGTTCTACGGCGGCCGTGCAGGTTCAAAGAACGGGCCGTCCCTGTGCAAAGCGGGGGGGGGGGGGAGTAAGAGTCCACAGAGCTTTTCAGTCCTAGACTTGCCCTTTCTGCCGGAAGAAGGCTGAGAGGAGGCGGAACTTGGGTGAGGGCTGACCTACAGACCGCCGGGCAAAAAGGCGGGTCTTGCCTTTAAAGCCACCTGACTTCTTTTTTCTCCTTCCCCCTTCTGCATTCTCACGATCGGCGGAGTTGAAATATACAACAACCATGTTACTAACTGCAGTGATTCACTTAATATATACTGCTCAAAAAAATAAAGGGAACACTCGAAGAACACATCCTACATCTGAATGAATGAAATATTCTCATTGAATACCTTGTTCTGTACAAAGTTGAATGTGAAATTTATTGTCTTTCTAAGGGGACAGTTTGATTTCACAGAAGTTTGATTTCCTTGGAGTTATATTGTGTTGTTTAAGTGTTCCCTTTATTTTTTTGAGCAGTGTATATTAGATAGAAGGCAGATTGAAGCTTTATGGTGTAATACAAGTCCGTCTTTTCCTCTTCCGCCTTTTTACAACTTCACCCGCATTGCAAGCTACAGAAGGGAGTCTGCCGGCTGATACAAAACTTCATTAAGCTCCTCTCTCTCTCTTTTTAAATAGCAATAGCATTGAGACTTATATACCGCTTTGTAATGCTTTTACAGCCCTCTCTAAGCGGTTTACAGAATCAGCATATTGCCCTCAACAAGCTGGGTCCTCATTTGAAGAATGGAAGGCTGAGTCAGCCTTGAGCAGGTGGTGAGATTTGAACTGCTGAACTACAGCTAGCAGTCAGCTGAAGTAGCCTGCAGTGCTGCACTCTAATCGCTGTGCCACCCTGTCACCGAATAGTGTTTTTGCAGAAATGTTTAATTGATTTGGTTTAAGCAGATTTAATCTGTCTCCCTACTGCAGTGCAAGCCAGAAAAATAGACTCCTATAAGGATCGGTAAAGAAATGTCATTACTGTAGTTGAAACTCAGTTTGTGAACATCGTGTAAATAATCACTAGGGGGCGCTTGCCTCCTACTGATATATATTTCTAGCCTGCATAAGTAAATACAGTACCATGTTTTTCCATAATGTAACAATATATCAGAGTAGTTAGTCATTGATGAACAAGGACATAAAACATAAGAAGAGCCATGCTGAATCAGGCCAAAACCCATCGATTCCAGCATTCTGTGTCATATAGTGGCCCACCAATTGTACATGGGGATCTTGAGCAGAAAGAGAGGGCAAAACCTGCATAGATGTGCAGTCGGTATTACCATAAAACTTTTCTCCATGCATCTCCGACTGCCTAGCTTTCGTCGCCTGTTGTCTCAAATAAGGGCTGGAGATGTGAGTTTGTATCTGCTTCTACAGGTAAATCTTCATGCAAATTGGAACCAGTATCCCCTTGCTAATTATTATTATTATTATTATTATTATTATTATTATTATTATTATTATTTATTAGATTTGTATGCCGCCCCTCTCCGAAGACTTGGGGCGGCTCACAACAATAATCAAAGACAATATAACATTGCAACAAATCTAATATTCAAAGAGAACAATATATAAAACCCCAACAATTAAAAAAAACCATGCAACACATACATACCAAAAACATAAAATATAAAAGCCTAGGGAAGGTGTCTCAGTTCCCCCATGCCTGGCGAAATAGGTGGGTCTTGAGTAATTTACAAAAGACAAGGAGGGTGGGGGCCGTTCTAATCTCTGGGGGGAGTTGATTCCAGATAAATTATTGATCCTGATTTTACGACTTTTGCCACAGTTAAACAAATCACTGCAGTCCTTAAGTGCTGTCTTTCGATGGATTCAGCTTCCCCTATTGACTTTGTCTGAGGTTGCCTGGGAACATCGCCAATGGCAATTGCATGACCTCAGGACCTGTTGTAAATTGCACGCTGGTTTCCAAGTTCCCAAATTCTGATCACGTGACTATGGGGATGCCTGATGTGAAGACCCATTATTGGTCTTTTTTTTTTCTCCAATGCTGTTGTAACTTCAGTTGCTAAACAAATGGCTGTCAGTTGACTTACCTATTTTTATTTCCAAGGAACATGGATGGTGTTCTTTTGATGCTGGCAGGTAGAGAAGATGACTAGCCAAGTCTGTTGTGGTTTCATGAGCAATCTATGGCTGAATAATGTGCCTACCACCCAGTCAATACTGACAGGTCATTTGCATTTGATTCTAGACTTTCCTGTTTCTAAATTACTTTAATTTAGAGCGGGATGGCGCAGTGGTTAAGAGTGCAGCACTGCAGGCTACTTCAGCTAATTGTAGTTCAGCAGTTCAAATCTCACCACTGACTCAAGGTTGACTCATCTTTCCATCATAGAAACATAGAAGATTGATGGCAGAAAAGGACCTCATGGTCCATCTAGTCTGCCCTTATACTATTTCCTGTATTTTATCTTAGGATGGATATAGGTTTATCCCAGGCATGTTTAAATTCAGTTACTGTGGATTTACCAGCCATGTCTGCTGGAAGTTTGTTCCAAGAATCTACTACTCTTTCAGTAAAATAATATTTTCTCACGTTGCTTCTGATCTTTCCCCCAACTAACCTCAGATTGTGCCCCCTTGTTCTTGTGTTCACTTTCCTATCAAAAACACTTCCCTCCTGAACCTTATTTAACCCTTTAACATATTTAATATGTTTCGATCATGTTCCCCCTTTCCCTTCTGTCCTCCACACTATGCAGATGAGTTCATTAAGTCTTTCCTGATAAGTTTTATGCTTAAGACCTTCCACCATTCTTGTAGCCCGTCTTTGGACCCGTTCAATTTTGCCAATATCTTTTTGTAGGCGAGGTCTCCAGAACCGAACAACTATAAAGCGGGATCACAATCTCCCTCTTCCTGCTTGTTATACCTCTAGCTATGCAGCCAAGCATTCTACTTGCTTTCCCTACCGCCTGACCGCACTTTTCACCCATTTTGACACTGTCAGAAATCACTACCCCTAAAATCACTACCCCATCCTTCCGAGGTGAGTAAAATGAGGACCCAGATTGTTGGGGCATTATGCCGATTCTGTAAACTGCTTAGAGGGGGCTTTAAAAGCATTATGAAATGGTATATGTCTAAATGCTAAATGCAAAATCTCAGTCAGGTTGCCCCAAAGTTGCTTTTTCGGGAGGCAACTGGACTTCGTTTTCTCTCTTTAAAGACTATCGCCTCTTCTTTAGCTATGACTGGATGGTGAGGAATGGATTTATATTTCTTGCAAGCTGGCTGAGGAATTCTGGGAGTTGGAGTCCACAAGTTTTATTGTTGCCAAAGTTGGAGACCCTTGATCTAGGCTGCGTCTACTATCATTTGTTTGTTTATTATATTTCTATGCCGCCCTTCTCCTGAAACTCAGGGCAGCTCACAGCAAAAATTAATACAAAAACATATAAGAAATCTAAGTTAAAATACATACTAAAACCCCAATACTTTAATCAATCACATTCATCCCATCATACACCATGCATTCAATCATTGGCCGAGGCTAGATATTAAGACTCAGTGGCCCCAAACCTGTTGGCAGAGGTGGATTTTTAAAACTTTGTGGAAGCCGGAGAGAGTGGGGGCAGCGTGAATCTCTGGAGGGAGTTCGTTCCAAAGGGCTGGGGCTGCCACAGAGAAGGCTCTTCCCCTAGGCTCCGCCAGACAGCAGTCTGGTTGACAGGACCTGCCAACTCTGTGGGACCTAACCAGCTGCTGGGATACATGAGGCAGAAGACAGTCCCATAAGTAATCTGGTCCGATGCCATGTAGGGCTTTTGGTTAATTTTGACTCCTGGCAACTACACAATATGGTGTGTTGGGTTTCTTTCCCTCCCCCATCTGATAGTATTTTGCCAAAGTGGTTTGCAACTGGCTTTTTCCTAGGAAAAAAATAAGGGGTCCAACTGGCTTCTTTGCCAAAAACAGCATAAGAACTCAACATTCTCCCGGCTTCAACTCAGCCTCTTTTAATCATTTCACCACCATATCCTACAACAACAAAAAAGTTATTTTGAATTGGGGTAGCTGAATAATGAGCCTCACACAAAAGATGTAGACTTGGGGGAGGGAAGGCAATCTGTTAGGGCAGCTAGAATTTCTTGTTGCTAAATTTGTGTTCTGTTGTTCTGTTAAAAAAAAAAAACCTTGCGGAGCAAGCTAATGCTATTGTGGATAAAAACAGGATTAGAGTGAAAACATTTAACAATTAAAAATAATCAGCGAAGCAGCTTTCACGCAACTCACCAATTAAAATCTATTTCAGTAATATCATCTTAAAGCCTGCGTGCCTGCTTGAATAAAAACATGTTTACCTATCAACGGAAGGACAAACAAAGATAGCCTTTTGTGGGTTAACACAGAGCTGAGAGGCAGCTGTACATAATATTCTGGTGAAAATGTGGATTGTAAAGGTTTAGGTAGGATGTGGAAAGGCACAGCAAAAAGTGTTTAGAGATTTCAATATGAAAAGAAGAAACCATCCAGATTGATTGGATGGATTCACCCATTACAGTTGTTAGCCGCTCAGAGTTCGTTTCAGAGCGAGTGGCATATAAATGTAATAAATAAATAACATTATATTTTTTAAATTTAGAATTTTTAAAGATTTGTTTATGTTTATTAATTGGATTAATTGTACTATTGTGTGTTTGTATATGCTGTGAGCCGCCCCGAGTCCTCGGAGAGGGGTGGCATATAAATCCAAATCCATCCATCAATCCATCAATCCATCAATCAATCAATCAACAAACAAATAAAAATACATAAATAAATAAAATATCAGAATGGAGGTGTTATGTCAAATCTGTGGTACTTGACTTGCAACTGTTCACTAAGTGACTGTTTGAGATTATGGCACTGAAAAAGCAACATACTGTATGACAATTTTTCATATTTAAGACCATTGCAGCATTCCTATCATCATGTGATTACTTATGGGACCGTCTTCTGCCTCACACATCGCAAGGACCAATCAGATCCCACAGTCGGCCTCCTCCGGGTCGCATCAGCCAAACAATGTCGACTGGCGGAACCACGAGGGAGGGCCTTCTCTGTGGTGGCCCCGGCACTCTGGAACCAGCTTCCCCTAGAGCAGTGATGGCAAACCTATGGCACCGGAGCCATATCTGCTGGCACGCGAGCCATTGCCCTAGCTCAGCTCCAACATGCATGTGTATGCTGGCCAGCTGATTTTTGCCTTGCACAGAGGCCCTGTGAGGGCATTTTTGTCTTCCAGAGAGCCTCCGGGGGGGGGATGGGGGAGGGTGTTTTTACCCTTCCCCGACTCCAGGGAAGCCTTTGGAGCCTGGGGAGGGTGAAAAATGAGGCTACTGCGCCCACCAGAAGTTGGGAAACAGGCCATTTCCGGCCTTCAGAAGGCCTTTAGGGGGTGAGGAAGCTGTTTTCACCCTCCCCATGCCCCGGCCCTCTGGAACCAACTCCCCCCAGAGATTAGAATTGCCCCCACCCTCCTTGCCTTTCGTAAGCTACTTAAAACCCACCTCTGCTGCCAGGCATGGGGGAATTGAGATACTCTTTCCCCCTAGGCCTTTACAATTCTATGCATGGTATGTCTGTATGTATGTTTGGTTTTTTATAATAATGGATTTTTAATTGTTTTTAGTATTGGATTATTATTATATGCTGTTTTATTATTGCTGTTAGCCGCACCGAGTCTCCGGAGAGGGGTGGCATATAAATCCAATAAACACATAAACATTGAACATTGAATTATGGGTGTGGGCCCTCACACATGTGTGATAGCACGCGCACAGGCTCTTTTGGCACCTGAGGAAAAAAAGGTTCGCCATCACTGCCAGAGATTCGCAACAACTGCCCTGGCCTTCCAAAAGGCCCTAAAAACATGGCTTTGCCGGCAGGCCTGGGAAGGCCTTTGAGCACCAACACTGCTCCAGCCTAACTGTTTGAATGATGGATGAATGTCTTTTTTTTAATCATGGGTTTTAACTTTTGTATCTTTCTTATCGTCTTGTATCACACTTTCTCTTCTTTTGCCGTCCTGAGTCTGTGAGGAGATGGGCACTTTCCTATGAAAAACACTTCCCTCCTGAAACCTATTTAACCCTTTAACATATTTAAATGTCTCAATCATGTCCCCCCTTTTCCTTCTGTCCTCCAGACTATAGAGATTGAGTTCATTGAGTCTTTCCTGATACGTTTTATGCTTAAGACCTTCCACCATTTTTGTAGTCCGTCTTTGGACCCATTCAATTTGATCCATAGGTGAGGTCTCCAGAACTGAACACAGTACTCCAAATGTGACCTCACCACAAATTGATAATCCACATTTTCAATTTTTTGTTTTACACAGCATGATACGATGCGGTTGTCACTACAATGTGCATTTCTACTTCTCACATACCAGAAACCATTGCCAAACCAGTTCCCTTTGCTAATGAAACTTTTCTTAATGTAGATAATATTGACGATGTCATAAGTCATTTCAAAGTGTATGCCCCCCACATTATTTTGCAGCCGGATCTTAACCCTAGTGCTAGATTATTTTCTGTATCAGAACCTTCCATTAAATTTGGCAGCACGTGAGGTGAATATTGCTATTCCAGGGTTCAGCGATGTAACTCAGCCTTCTGTTTCTACCTTCTTTCAGCCTTTTCAACAGTCCAGAAAGGTAAGTCAATGTTATTACCCTGTATGGCAGATGGGAAGGCTTAAGAACATAAGAAGGTACATTATGACAGGCTAGATTATTTATCCATTTAGTATCCTGTGAGCAAAGTAATTCTTTAGCTCAGTGATGGTGAGCACCCCACATTGCCCCCTGCGTATTTATATATATATATATATATATATATATATATATATATATATATGTGTGTGTGTGTGTGTTTTCGTAAATTTTCACGGGTATATGTATGTAGATTGTTCTGAGTTCGGGTTTTGCCCTGTGTAATGTTTTGCATGTCTATGCGACGTTTCGGTGAAATCACATTCACCATCATCAGGCTGGAGTTTCCAATCTCTGTGTTTTTGCAAAAACACAGAGATTGGAACTCCAGCCTGATGATGGTGAATGTGATTTCACCGAAACGTCGCATAGACATGCAAAACATTACACAGGGCAAAACCCGAACTCAGAACAATCTACATTATATATATATATATATATATATATGTAGATTGTTCTGAGTTCGGGTTTTGCCCTGTGTAATGTTTTTGCATGTCTATGCGACGTTTTCGGTGAAATCACATTCACTATAACTCAGAACAATCTACATACATATATATATATATATATATATATATATATATATATATATATATATATGTCACATGTTTAAGCTGAATTTGAAAATTAAGGGAGACTAGGATAGATCTATTTCGGCCTTATTTTGGCCTCATCAGCTAGCCATACCCACTGGGACTTGAACCTGCAACCTTTGCCTTGTAAGGCAGAGAATTATCCTCTAGGCTACAGTATCCAATCCCTTCAGCTCTGTACCTTTGTTAGTAAAATGGGGTTCTTTTTAAATCTTTTAAATTATATTTGGATTTGTCATGAATTGCTGTATCTTGCTGTGAGCCGCCCCGAGTCTGCAGAGAGGGGCGGCTATATAGCCGCCCCTCTCTGCAGACTCGGGGCGGCTCACAGCAAGATACAGCAATTCATGACAAATCCAAATATAATTTAAAAGATTTAAAAAGAACCCCATTTTACTAACAAACACACACACAAACATACCATGCATAAATTGTACATGCCCGGGGGAGGTGTTTCAGTTCCCCCATGCCTGACGGCAAAGGTGGGTTTTAAGGAGTTTACGGAAGGCAGGGAGAGTAGGGGCAGTTCTAATCTCTGGGGGGAGTTGGTTCCAGAGAGTCGGGGGCCGCCACAGAGAAGGCTCTTCCCTGGGGCCCGCCAACCGACATTGTTTAGTTGACGGGACCCGGAGAAGGCCCACTCTGTGGGACCTAATCGGTCGCTGGGATTCGTGCGGCAGAAGGTGGTCTCGGAGATATTCTGGTCCAGTGCCACTTCAGTATGGTTTACTGAAGCCTGGTATATGAAAAATAAATGCCCAAACGGGCAAACCGGAAGTTTGGGAAAACACACTTCTGGTTTGCCATTGTGCTGTATTTTGCACTCCGGAGGATTCAGGAAAGCTTCCCGAAGCTCTGGAGTACAAAAAAATAGAACAGGCAAACCAGAAGTTCGGAAAACGCACTTCCGGTTTGCCGTTATGCTTGGTTTTTTGCACTTTGGAGGGTTCAGGGAATCTTCCTGAAGTTCCAGAATGACAACGGACAAACCGCAAATTTGGAAAAAGCACTAAAGAGGTCTGCTTCAACACGGCCACCACAGGTCTTTGCTCATGCTGATTTTTAGATAGAAACATAGAAGATTGATGGCAGAAAAAGACCTCATGGTCCATCCATGTTTATCCTAGGCATGTATAAATTCAGTTACTGTGGATTTACCAACCATGTCTGCTGGAAATTTGTAAATTAGGGTCTTTTAAATTATTTTAAAGATTTGATTTGTTATATGCTGTTTTACTATTGTTGTTAGCCGCCCCGAGTCTACGGAGAGGGGCTGGCATACAAATCTAATAAATAAATAAATAATAAACACTTCCTGTTTGCCCTTTGTGCTGTTTTTCGCACTCCAGGGCTTCAGGAAGCTTCTGTGAACCTACCAGAGTGCAAAATACAGCACAACGGTAAACCAGAAGTACGTTTCCCCAAACTTCTGGTTTGTCTATTGGGCAATTATTTTTTTGCCTCCGGGGCTTCAGGGAAGCGTCCGGATGGCAAAATGGCCTTTCCCAAGCATGCGTATGGGCAAAGTCTTGCGTTCTTCCAATATGGTGGCACATGTGTCATAGATTCGCCATCACGGCTTTAGCTCATCCCCGGTTGAATTTTTGTCATGCAAAAAAATCACAGGCTACCATTCTTTTTAAAGAAAGAGAATGAAGAAAAACTGATGAAACTATTAAAACCTTTAGCCTCACTTCAATTCAGGCACCATACATATTACTGTATAATTTTTGTTTCTTTCTTTGTTTTTGTTTTCATTTTTTTCTTTTCTTCTTTCTTTCTTCATGTTTATATTGTTACTTGTACTGTTACTGTATTTACCCTTGTAAATAAAAATTTATAATAAAAAAATGTAGGCACCATATTCACATGTTTCACACAGATGTGGACACCTGCACACACGACACACATGGATGGCATACACCTTCGAAAGTATCTTTTTCTTCTTTTTTTTAATATTTCTTAAACTTTACAAGGTTACAATCATCTTAAATATTTCTGAAGTTTAAATACAATCTGTAATAATGTTATAAAATGTAAACTTTTCAGTGTTTTTATTTCTTTATTAAGTCACAAAGGTTAATACCTGAATGTTTTGCGAAAAAAGTGATTTAAAAAAAAATAACAAAAGCAAAAAACAAACAAAAACAAAAGTTACAGAGGCCAGGAGACAAAAGGCAGTCCCAGGCCCACTGCTTTCAGAGGTAGAATGTGGTTTCTTTTACGATTTTTAATTCTTATTACCTGAGTCAATAAACTACATACGCTGTACAGATTGCATATCCTTGCTGTATTCGATTTTTTTTTTCCATTCAAAATCCCTAGAGAAAAACTGAAATTACAACTTATTTTTAAGCTGATATGCAAAGGAGAGTGGGTGGGGTGGGGAGAGTATTATGTTCTCCCCGCCTCCTAATCAAGACCTCCCCTCAACACAGTGTTTGTACAAATGCAGGAACAAAAACACCCTTTTACTAACTAAAGCCATCCCTTACTTACCCCGTTTCGCAAGAATAAAAATAAGCCAATAACCTCCCCCCAAGACAAAACTTGATTGTGGGTTGAGCAAGCTGGAGAGCATTGCTTGAGATCTGGAGAGAGGGAAAAAAAAATAAAGGTGGTGGATTTAAATGCTAATTGTATTAATAACGTGTGCTATTAAATAAGAAGAGAACAAGTTATTATTCCCCCAAGAGACTGAGTGAAGTTGCATCACCACTTCTCAACTCAAGTCTCTTTTTAACCCAAAGTTTTCACGAGTATCCATTTTTCTCTCCACTGCCTGCTTACAACTCCACGGCTCCAATGCAACTTTTTCCAAAATCATTAAAGAATCTGGAATGTTCCGTGATAGTTGGCTTTAATTAAAACTCACATAAATGGAAACACCGAAGCCAAAGCTGGGGCTCAGCTCTTTTGAAAACTTGAAAAACAAGCAGAACGTTGGTTGTTTTTTTTTAAACCCACCACCAACTAAGTAACAGCCACAGCAAGCAAAATCTGAACAATTTTTTCTCAACCCGCCCTTGTTCCGAGACCCTTCCCCCCTACCCGCCTTCCCCCAATACAATCAAGATCTAGACAGCAGGTTCAATTCCCCTGAGTTACAAATCCAATCCTTAGTGAAAAAGCTTGGACTGAAAAATAAATTTTATACGTTTCTTAGACACGCACGCGCACACGCCCACAATTACACACTCAAAGAAAAAAAAAGGGAAGAGAGACACAAACATACACGCTCATTTTATATATATATATTTATATTTATATTTATATAAATTTAGTTATAGAATCTTTCTTCTCCACCCGCCTGCACGCTAGAACCCAAACCCTCTTTCGTCATGTTTATGGGGGAAATGCCAAGGCTCACCCACCAATAATGAATAGGGTGATATGCTCGGTGGGGGGGCGCACACAAGTTGAGAGGGGGGTCTCATGCAAAATTGGCATATTTAAATTACTTTGATTGATACCAGTGAATTTCAAAGGAAGAGCTACTAAAACGAAGAACCAAGAGGGATAACTTGCACTTCGTAGCTCCTGAAAACTGTCGCTAAAGGTTTGGCCACGTCTGGACAATTTTATGGCTGAAGTACTACTGCCCGCTTACTTTATGTCACGCTTCGAAGTCTGTGAATTTGTGAACACAAAGCAAAGCAAACGGAAAACACTCTCTATTTAATCAGCTTTCCTGTCATTTGAACTGATCGTCAAAAAAGCTGGAATACTCTGGGACATTGAAGCATTACCTGAAGCTGTGTTAATATCCTAGCTTATTCCAAAGCTCATAACCATTGTTTTCCCTTTTCAAGTGAAATAGGAAATGTATGGTTCGTTACCTGAATTGCAGCTCCTACAATGGAGCAGCAAACACGAGAAAGACACTCGTGCACGTGTGTTACGTTACTGAAGAAAGGTAAGAGGGCCTTTGTCCTGCTACAACAGGGGTGGGAACAGTGCTTGGCCTAAACTCTGACAAGGTGGCTACCTCAATTGCCTTTTTGTTAAATAATCTCCATGATGCCGGGAGGGAGAAGATGGTCCATTCCGCAGTTAGGTAAAAATGGTTCCCATTGGGGATGAAGGAGAGGTAGGACAAGGATTCATAGGTCGCAACAAACTCACTTTAACGAATCTAGCAAAGGCATATTTGGGAAGCAAGGACCCAACCAGAGAACTTCTCAATAGGTTCATCTTTTTTCACAGATGAATAATATAGGGGCAATTTCTCCCCTCTGCCCCTGTTTTTATCTACTCAATAGCCAATATATTCCACAAACAACAATATTGTTATGTATCTCCCATCTGTAGTTAAGGTTAAACCATAGATAAAGAATGTAGCACAACAAAATTGCAAAAAAGTCTATCTTGGACATGACCTACAGGGACATGGGCCTTGAGTCAAATTTGGATAATCGGTTTAAGAATTGTAAAAATACAGCCTTTTTTTTTTTAAAGGAAAGCTCTTATAGGAAACGATCAGACGCGCAGAGGAGATGAAAGAAACAAAAATAGAAAATGCTGGCTATGTGGCAGTGAATATAGATTACTGATGGACCTTAACTGTCAATTATGACTCAAGGCTTTTCTGGGAGGAAGTAGAGATTTCTTCATTGCCGTACTTACAAAACCCACCTCAGACACGAAATCTAGAAAACGGCCATTTTAACCTATGAAATTCTGATGAAACTTCCACCAAGATTGAGAACTCTTCGCTTTTTATCAAAACCCAATGAGGCATAATCCTCAGATAGTCTGCTTTTGCAGAAAAAAGATGCTTTCAGCTGGTTCCACCCAGTGAGGTGGACAGGTAGACTGGATCAGAAAAACTACGGGGCAGTCAATTTTCCAGATCTCACAGTCTCCCCTAGCTAGACACCCTCCGGCAGTGAGAACACTCTAGTTCCCAGAACTCCTAGAGTGACCTTACGCCACATTGTCTGGGCATTCTGGGAGTTGTAGTCTTTATCGTGTTTGGATCGTGTTTGGAAACGCCGATTCGTCACACAGCGCAAGAAAATACCAAAAACTGTGGCGAAGGCACGAGGGGGGGGGGGAGGCTCCACTTTCATTGCTAAGTCTACCCAGAAAGTCTTCAAGTGGCAGGGCATTCCAGGGGGAAGGAATGCTTCCAGACTGGGATACGAACACCACCCTGTTATCAGGCCAAAAGAACGCAGATGAGATGATGAGGGACGCCTTGTCCCAATGCTCTTCTCCCATTGGCTGCCTATGGGTCACAGATAAACCCTCTGGTCAGGGGTCCCCAAACTTGACAACTTTAAGACTTGTGGACTTCAACTCCCAGGATTCTCCAGCCAGAATAGCTGGTTGGAGAATTCTGGGAGTTGAAGTCCACAAGTCTTAAAGTTGCCAAGTTTGAAGATCTCTGCCTCTGGCAACGACCACAAGTGAAAAGAGAGGTGTGTTTTTTCCTCCTCCAACCCAGTCAGCATCTTAAGGGGGAGAAGCATTTTTTTTTTTTTGCAAGTGTGCCTGATGACAGCCCTCCCTGTGTCAACAGAATTCTGAAAGCAAGAGAGAAAGAATGGCTTGTGCCATCTTAAAAAGGGTTTGTTTCAGCTTTAAGAGCGTTTTTTCTTCTCCCTTTCATATTTAAGCCACCTTGCAGTTCCTCTTACACCCCTTAGAAGCCAATCTCCTGGATCTCACTTTCTGAAGGTCTCTCCCTCCCTCCCCCCCCCCCCCAGGTGAGATGCCCTCTGCTATCCAGAGAATGGAAAAATTCCCTGTATGTGGCAGCTTGTGGGGCTCGTAGCCCTCCATTCCTCTCCGAGAATGAACCTATCCTCTTCTACCATTTAGAGACGCCGTGCTTTGCCCCATGTTTCTAGACCTGGAGCCACAAAGGGTTTCACCTTATCTGACATTAAGAGGGAAGACGCTGAAAAGCTGAACTACGATAAAAGACCCTGAAATAGATTGAAGCGCCTGGGATCTGTTAACTCTTAACTTGGCCAGGACACTCTGTTTCTCAAAATGAAGTGCACTCCTTCCGGCATCGGTGGAACCTGAAGATAAGCTCAATTTTCCTATTCTTAGCATGCCCGAAAAGCTGCTCGATCCACAACCCTGAGTTCTCCAAGACTTGATACTTTGGCATTGGATTAGAAATGTGGGAGACCATTTCCCAACACTTCCTTGCCAAGGTTTTCCCTCCAGCCTGGGTCATCCAACACAGCCAATGGACTCCAACGGGTTATTGAAGAAGAAAGAAATGCAGGCCTCCTGCTTGAAAACACTGACATTTAACTCAAATACTCTGTTATGCTGAATCAATTACAGTATCTCAGAATCCAACTTTAAAAAACATAGCCCTAAGGGAAAGGGTTGCCACATGTCAGCCTTTTGTATGATGCAACTAAGCGATAGCTTTAAAATCCCAGCAATGGAAGAGGCAGAGAGGACATACACCTGCTTCAAAACTCCACAAAAATTCTTAAGAGCTTACCATACTCTAGCTCAGTGTTTCCCAACCTTGGCAACTTGAAGATATCTGGACTTCAACTCCCAGAATTCCCCAGCCAGCATCCGCTGGCTGGGGAATTCTGGGAGTTGAAGTCCAGATATCTTCAAGTTGCCAAGGTTGGGAAACACTGCTCTAGCTAACCACATAGAAAATTAAAACCTGACCAACCGAAATCTTGACTCTGCGGTATGTGTTTAACGTTGGGAGGACGTTGGTGATAAAGCAACCTCTTCCAACTGTCTCTCTGCCTAGTTGTCAACCTTCTGTCTCCTATCACGGTAAATCCAGAAATAGGTTCTCTCTTTACAAGAGGCTTCGCTTCTTTGAAAGCAGCAGCCATTTAGCTGCGCAGGCTGGAATAAATTATACTTTCAGAGGGAGTGAATTGGAGTGCATATACCTGGGAGAATCGAAAGAGGGAATTAACCAAATTGCTCACCAGGGTCCACTTCCCTCAGCAGCAAATTAAAATGTGGGAGGGGAAAAAAAATACCCCATCAAAATAGGCCCAGGGCCTTTGCGATGGCGAACGCGGAATCACTTTTGTTGATGTTATTGGGATTCACCGGTCTTTTGCAAAGGAAATGAAAATGCTGAACTCCAAAGGGAAATTTAGTTTTCCTAAAATGCATTTAAAAAAGAGGTCAGAAGGGGGGGGGGGGGAACTGAAAACAGTGGCCCTGAAAAACAATAGTTTTTGATTGTGAATATGTTGTTTCCAAGCTCCCTTTCTGTATTTGCAGAGGACCTACAAACCAAACTGTTCCTGTCACCTTGTTATTGCAAAAAGCTGCATGTCTGATGGTGGGAGAACTAGATACGGTAGATGTCTCTTACACAGGTGTGTGAGCAAATATAGCTAGTCAAAGAAAAGATGCTAGAAGACTGAGCTAAGGAGCAAAAATGGAGTGATCTCTGCTAGAAATCATGGAGGATATTTGTCCTGCAGACCCTTCGATTACCTATAAATTACTTATAAATTATAAATATGGCAGGAGTGATTCTGGAGTACCATGAACATCCCAACAACACTGGAGACTGGTAGAATCCCACGCAACCTTGTGTAGTATTCAGGCAAACGTTGCTAAAGCTACTTTAGGAGGCACAGGACAACCTGTAACAAGTTTATAATTTCTGTGTTCCAAACATATCTCAGGGCTGGCAAGGAAGCCAATCTTAAACACAGTCTGGGGAGCTTAGCACTTTTTCTAACAAATTATGGTCTTCAAAGGAAAAAGAAGGGAGGTTTTTAAAAAATATGAGTAGCTGCAAGTTGATGTGCACTGTCTTTGGGGGATTCTGTAGTGCATCCCTTCCCCCAGTTATAATTCCCACCCGACAGAGGGAAGTCATAAGGATGGATATGCCCCTCTCTTCTGTTTTCTAAATAGGTGTGCTTTGAAAAGAAGCTTAGACAAAAGCAGCTTTGCAGAGATTATGCCAACAGGTAAATGCTACTATTTAAATTGGTTTTTTTAAGAGACCTCTGAAGTAATCAGCCACTTTGACCATATGACAGAGGGAATCTTCTGCAGGTTAAGATAAAGAATTAGAAGAGAGCCAACAATTAAAACAGCTGGCCGGCTGCCCCTTTCAATCCTCATTCGCACAAACGCACAATCCATATGCGGGGCAGGGCGGGGCAGCTCTGTATAAAAATATCATCCTATGAAATGCTACCATATGCCCCTCAAGCCCCACCCACTCCACACGCACCAAAACTACCTGAGCACCCTCAAAGCCCTACCCAGATCTGGGGGGGGGGGGGGGAGAGGAAGAACAAGTCGCACAGCTCCAAGGAGTTGTTATCATCATTCGCAAGAAGGGGAAAAAAAGAAGAAACCTATTTTAGAGGTGCTTTCCTTAACAAATGCAAAGACATGAAGCTTGCTTGCGGGATCGATTTGGTGGGGGAGCAGAGAGACCTATTGAAAATAAACACTGTATTTACACCCTCCCTTTCGTTTTCCTTAAATAGCTTGACAGCAGGTGTTTTTATTTTTAAAAAGGCAAGGAATAATAAAGCTTTCCCCAAAATTATCCTCGATCTGCGAAATCCTTGATATCTGCGCATATATATATATATATATATATATATATATATATATATATATGTGATATATATATATATATATATATATATTTTATGTCGGATATATATATGTGAGATATATATATATATGTTTAGGGTTCCATTTCAAGGCATGCCTGTGGGAACAGAGGCACACCAACTGCTACTGCCGCCACCCATTACTTGCCTGGAGGTATCCCAAAAGAATAACTTAAAAGAAACAAAATCAAAATCAAAAAAGGACACACAGTGCAAAGTGTGGGTTTGCATGAGGTAAGGAGTTATGGATCTACAATGCATCACGTCAAAAAATAAAATAATAATAAGCTATTCTGCACAGTATTGCTCCGGCTCAGAATTTAAAAACACCCGTCCAACACCCCGTTTAGCTTTTGTCTGGTTGTTCATAACAATGCATTCAACTAGAAACAAGCCCTTCTCCAAATCGGTGCCTTCTGGGTGAGTAGGGACTGCAAAGCCCAGAACCCCATGGAGCACAACTTTAAAGAGAGAATACCAAGTGGGTTTAAAAAATGCTTTTAAAGGGGAGGAGGGGGGGGGAAATAAAAACAGCAGAGGAAGGAGGATGGAAGGAAACCATCATTCGAGGTCCTCTGCTTCCCCTGAATTTTGTTTGGTGTTTGGTTTTCAGCTAAATTTGGGAGGGGGGGAGAGAGAGAATGCACTTTCGTTTTCTGACTCTTTGTCCCATCCTAGGACACAGTACCATCCCTGAATTCCTTGCTGCCTGGGTGGGGAGAGGGGAGTTTGCACCTTTGGAGGCCCCCCCTGCACTGATGCTCGAAATCCCCTCAAATGTCCATGGCTGGATGCCACGTGTGGTAAGGGTCATCACCGATTCCACCCCTCTCCCCACATCCAGCCCCGAAATCCAAGGAAACCCCATCCAAGTGTATCATCAGGCAGGCGCTGATGCCTGGGGTTGGGGGTGGGTTGTATCACGAGGGTGGGGAAGGCACAATTTCACTCCCCCCACTGCACACGGGGAGAAGAGGGGAGGGGAGGGCCGGTCTCAAAACGTCCTGTCCAAACAGTGTCTTCATTTTGGCGGGATGGATGAGGAAGAAGACGAGGTGTGAGTGGTGGGTTTAAGGCGATAAGGAGTTGGTTGAGGTAGAAGTCGGCGCAGGGGGCGCCCCGACTTGTGAACCTGCTGCCGTGCCACCTGCCGCGCCCCCGCCGCCGCTACTGCCAGTGCTGCTGGAACTCCGCCCACTGTTGGTGCTTCCTTTATTGTGAGAAGACGAGGCTCCTGGAGTTTGGGCAAACAACACCCCTGGAAAGGAGACAGGGAACAAATCAATGGACAGGACAGGTTTGCAACAGCTGTAACTCTTGTTGTCCCGCAGCCTGACTTTTTGTATCTCCCTATTAAACATTGAAGCTCCCCCCCCCAAAAAAACCCCTACAGCAATGATGGTGAACCTATGTGTTGTGGTTAGCTCTGGCCCAGCTCCTGCCCCAAGGACTGTGGATGTGGGGGAGACATCCACATGCTGCAGGCCTGTTTTGCCCCAGGTGGAATCTGCTGATGAAGGCTCCTCTGACCAAGAAGACTGAGTGACAGGGAGGAGGAGAGTGTGGCAGACAGCTCAGAAGGAGATCAATTATCTAGCTCCTCCTTGGATTCAGAACAAGAGTTAATGATACAGCCACGCATGCGGAGAGCGATGCATAGGCAGCAACAACTGAGAGATTATTATCAAAGAAAATGAGGCCACCTGTGGTTGGGTGGGGCTGTGGTGATTAGTGAGGCTGCTATAAATAGCAGCCTGTGGGTTTGGCCATTGTGGAGGATTATCTGATCGTTGTGTTTCGTGACTGCTTTGCTGTGTTTGACCTTTTGTGTGCTGATTTTTCCCCGCTTTGAAACTAAACCAGGGCAAAGGTTGTTTCACTTTGTGAAAGAAGGACTGTGAATTGCCTCACAGCTGCAAGCTAAGTATCACAGAACTGATAAGGGACTTGTACAAATTACCAGTTTGTTTGGAGACCAGTGCTCTTTGCTATACCAAAAGAGGGCTTAGTTTAAGTGAATTTTCATTATAAAGAACATTGTTTGGAATTTTCAAACGTGTGTGTGTCTGAAATTTGTACCTGTGAATTTTCGGGAGGAGTCTACCAGAGAGCCCGACAGAACACTATGGCACCGGTGCCACAGGTGGCACATGGAGCCATATATCTGGTGGCACACGAGCAGTTGCCCTAGCTCAGCTCCAATGTACATGTGTGTGCTGGCCAGCTGATTTTTGGCTTGCACAGAGGCTCTGGGAGGGGGTATTTTGGCTTCCAGGGAGCCTCCAGGAGGATGGGAGAGGGCGTTTTTACCCTCCCCGGCTACAGGGAAGCCTTTGGAGCCTGGGGAGGGTGAAACACAAGCCTATTAGGACCCCACCAGAAGGTGGGGAACAGGCTGAATCCGGCCTCCAGAAGGCCTCCGGGGGGCAAGGCATTGAATTATGGGTGTGGGTACTTGTGGGTACTTGCGCATGGGCAATAGCGTGCATTCACACTCTTTTGGCACCGGAGGAAACAAAGGTTCGCCATCACTGCCCTACAGTATCACCTTTCAAGCAATGTAACCCATGTGGATGAATAGAAACATAGAAACATAGAAGTCTGACGGCAGAAAAAGACCTCATGGTCCATCTAGTCTGCCCTTATACCATTTCCTGTATTTTATCTTACAATGGATATATGTTTATCCCAGGCATGTTTAAATTCAGTTACTGTGGATTTATCTACCACATCTGCTGGAAATAATATGCCAAGGTTAACTGAAGAGGGCAGTCCTTCAGAGTAAGCACATTAGTTTTTACATCTTAGCGCAGAGATGTCACGCTAGGATAGCAGCCAGCTCATCAATCTTGGCTGATTTGTGAAAAGCTAAGCAGAGTCTGATCGAGTTAAAACTTGGATGGGAGCCCACCAGAAAATCCCACACCTTTAGTCTGGGTTGGAAAGTCAATTAAACACCCCACCCACCCCCAATAAAGCAATGACAGGAGAATGACATGAAGTCCTCCCAAGTCAAGATGAACTGGAGAGGTTCTTTTAATATGTCAGGAGGGAGTCTCCAGCTTATGAACTGCTGCATACTCTTCCTCTGGCGTATTTCAGGCTTTCTGTCTTTTTTAAAGGATTAAAATCAGCACAATAAATTAGCAATAGCATTTAGATTTATATACCGCTTTACAGCCCTCTCTAAGCAGCTTAGAGAGAGTCAGCCTATTGCCCCCAACAATCTGGGTCCTCATTTTACCAACCTTGGGAAGGAAGGAAGGCTGAGTCAACCTTGAGCCTGCTGAGATTCGATCGGCCAAACTGCTGACAGCCGGGGATCATCAGAAGTAGCTTGCAGTACTGCACTCAAACCACTGCGCCACCAAGGCTCTAAGTTTGTTAGTAACCTCCTTTTGCCATCCAAAGCTTGCATTAACAGTACATGCTCACTCCCTCTCTGATGATATCACATCTCTGCCATACACTCTACAGACCCCTAAGCTCTATGCCCCTCCCCTTTCTTGTTTAATTAGGGCCATGAGGGCGTGCCAGAAGGGCCATGCAAAGCCTTCTCTGTGGGCATGCGTGCTGTCGTTAGCTGATCTTTGGGTTTACAGTGCACGCATTTGGGTAATTGGTGCCAAAAAGGTTCGCCATCACTGTATTAGGGACTAGGTGCCCACCATCCACCTTTTTCACACCTTTTCCGCAACAGTGGTACCTCTACATACGAACTTAATTCATTCCGCGACCAGGTTCTTAAGTAGAAAGGTTTGTAAGAAGAAGCAATTTTTCCCATAGGAATCAATGTAATAGCAAATACTGTGTGTGATTGGGGAAACCACAGGGAGGGTGGGGGCCCTGCTTCCTCCCGGGAGATTCCTAGAGAGGCCCCACGGAGGCTTCTCCCCGCCTTTTCCAGCCGTTTCCTCCCAGGAGGTTCCTAGAGAGGCCCCATGGAGGTTTCCCCCCCCACCTTTTCCGGCCCTGTTTCCTCCCAGGAGATTTCTAGAGAGGCCCCACAGAGGTTTCTCCCCGTCTTTTCCGGCCCTGTTTCCTCCCAGGAGATTCCTAGAGAGCCCCCATGGAGGCTTTTCCCCGTCTATTCCAGCCCTGTTTCCTCCTAGGAGATTCCTAGAGAGGCCCCACGGAGGCTTCTCCCCGCCTTTCCCGGCCCTGTTTCCTCCCAGGAGATTCCTAGAGACCCCACGGAAGCTTCTCCCTGCCTTTTCCGGCCCTGTTTCCTCCCAGGAGATTCCTAGAGAGGCTCCACGGAGGCTTCTACCCGCCTTTTCCGGCCCTGTTTCTTCCCAGGAGATTCCAAGAGAGGCCTGACAGAGGCTTCTCCCTGCCTTTTCTGGCTCTGTTTCCTCCCAGGAGATTCCTAGAGAGGCCCCACGGAGGCTTCTCCCTGCCTTTTCCGGTTACAGTTTTGGAGTCTCGGGTTTTTAAGTGGAAAATGGTTCTTGAGAAGAGGCAAAAAAATCTTGAACACCTGGTTCTTATCTAGAAAAGTTCGTAAGTAGAGGCGTTCTTAGGTAGAGGTACCACTGTACATGACACAGTTTATAGAACAATCACTTCTTGCCACAATGGCCAGCCATTTCCTCTTAACCCCCAACTGCATTTTCCCCTTACCTGTATACACAATGCCATTAATCTCGACTGACATGCTAATGCTACTGGTGCCATTGGCAGCCAGGTTCATGGAAGAGTCTTGGCGGTTTTCTGCAAAAGAATAAAAGATGGCTCTCTGTTTTAGATGCCAAGTGATCTTTGTATGGTGAGAGATTAGCTTAAAGCAGCAATAAATTAACTTTGGGGCTACACATTGATTTATAAGCTGGAAATTAAATGGGCAAGGCTCAAAATAAGGCTAGGTAAATATTGTACATGGAAAACCAAGGCAATCTCTCAGTCACATGGATCATCGGTTGGTTATTGGTGTAGGTTATTACCTATAAAACCCTACATGGCTTAGGACCAGACTATTTACGGGACCTCTCCTGCTCGCACACCTCCCAGAGACCAATACGATCTTACATGGTTGGCCTTCTCAGGGTCCCGTCAATTAAGCCAGTGATTCCCAACCTTGGCAACTTGAAGATAACTGGACTTCAGCTCCCAGAATTCCCCAGCCAGCATTTGCTGGCTGGGGAATTCTGGGAGTTGAAGTCCAAATATCGTCAAGTTGCCAAGGTTGGGAAACACTGAATTAAGCAATTCAGATTGACGTGCCCGTGGGGGAGGGCCTTCTCTGTGGTTGCCCTGGTTCTATGGAACCAAACCCCCCCCCCCCCCCCTGATGTCCATATTGCTCCCAACCTACTTGCCTTCCAAAAGGCTGTAAAGACCTGGCTTTACTGGCAGGCCTAGGGGCCGTGAATATTACATCTGTCATTGAGTAAGAGTGGTATGCATGAGTGTTGATTGTACTGCTGCAACATCATTTGGGGACTATTCAAACTTAAAGGCAGTGCTGAGAATACAGGCAGGTGCTCCTTTAAAGCTAAAGCCAGCGCAGGGTGCTCCCGTGGTCCTGATTCAAGCACTTGACCACCAGCATGCATTATCACCATTTGTTACCTTCACAGCGAGCTTCTGACCAGCCAAGTCAATGGGGAAGCCAGCAGGAAGTCCCAAGTCAGCGGTCATGAGATGGTCTATTTAATGACCACCACACTGCTTAGTGACGGAGATTTTGGCCCTTATTACAATCAGTAAATGAGGACTACAATAGAACATAGACTTATTATTATTATTATTATTATTATTATTATTATTATTATTATTAAATTAGATTTGTATGCCGCCCCTCTCCGTAGACTCGGGGCGGCTCACAACAATAACAAAGACAATGTAAGAACAAATCTAATAATTTAAAAAACACTAAAAACCCCATTATTAAAAGCAAATATACACAAAAACATACCATGTATAAACTGTATAGGCCCGGGGGAGATGTCTCAGTTCCCCCATGCCTGACGGCAGAGATGGGTCTTAAGAACTTTACGAAAGGCAAGGAGGGTGGGGGCAGTTCTGATCTCCTGGGGGAGCTGGTTCCAGAGGGTCGGGGCCGCCACAGAGAAGGCTCTTCTCCTGGGTCCCGCCAAATGACATTGTTTATTCGACGGGACCCGGAGAAGGCCAACTCTGTGGGACCTTACCGGTCGCTGGGATTCGTGCACAGTGCTTTATAGCTCTCTCTACGCTGTTTACCGAGTCAGCGTGTTGCCTCCAACAATCTGGGTCCCCATTTTACCGACCTTGGAAGGATGGAAGGCTGAGTCAACCATGAGCCTGGTGAACTGTTAAAATTGCAGAATTAGCCTGCAGTTCTGCACTCTAACCACTGTGCCACCATGTTTGGCGCAGTGGTTAAGAGTTTCAGGCTCCAATATGAGGCAATCCTAAGCAACCCTTGGGCCGAGGTGCCTGGCTTCCATCCATCCTCCAACTCAAGTCTGGTATTTATTTATTTATTTTATTCGACTTCTATCCTGCCCAATCCCAAAGGACTCAGGGCGGCTTACAACAATATGAAAATACAAATACACCTGTATTTGGAACACCTGTCCACCCTAGACAAATCTCTGGGAGGTATGCGACAGGAGATGCTCCCGTAGATAGTCTGGCCCTGAGCCATGTAGGGCTTTATAGGTGATAACCAGCACCTTGAATTGTGACCGGAGACTAATTGGTAGCCAGTGCAGCTCGCGGAGCGTAGATATATCCTGCTGTACACCTCCCAGAGACCAATAAGAGCACAGAGTTGACCTCCTCCGGGTCCCGTCAACTAAGCAATGCAGGCTGGTGGGGTCGCAGGGGAGAGCCTTCTCTGTGGCTGCCCCGGTTCTATAAAACTAACTATCCCCCGATATCTGTATTGCTGCCACACTACTGGCCTTCTGTAAGGCCACAAAGACCTGGCTTTGCCAGCAGGCCTGGGGCCCGTGAATTGACATCTATCATGGCCAAATTGTATGAATGATATGCATGTATGTTGATTGGATAGTTTAACTATGGGTTTTAATTAGAGTTTTATAGTTTTAGACTGTATACAGTGATACCTTGTCTTACAAACTTAATTGGTTCTGGGACGAGGTTCTTGATGAAAAGTTTGTAAGGCGAAACAATGTTTCCCATAGGAATCAATGGAAAAGCGATTAATGCGTGCAAGCCCAAAATTCACCCCTTTTGCCAGCTAAAGTGCCCATTTTTGCACTGCTGGGATCCCCTGAGGCTCCCATCCATAGGAACCCCCACCTCCGGACTTCTGTGTTTTTGTGATGCTGCAGGGGAATCCCAGCATGGGAATCCCAGCATCGCAAAAACGAGCGCTTCGCTGTCAACGGAAGTCCGGAGGTGGGGTTTCCCAGCGAAGGGAGCATCAGTGACCTCTGTGTTTTTGCGATGCTGCGATTTCACTGAGGCTCCCCTTGCTGGGAAACCCCACATCTGGATCTCCGTTACCAGCGAAGCACCCGTTTTTGCACTGCTGGGATTCCCCTGCAGCATCACAAAAACACGGAAGTCCAGAGGTGGGGTTTTGCATGGATGGGAGCCTCAGGAGGAACCCAGCAGCGCAAAAACGGGTGCTTCGCTGGCAACGGAAGTCTGGAGGCGGGGCATCCCAGCGGCGGCGGTGGGTTTGTAAGGTGAAAATAGTTTGTAAGAAAAGGCAAAAAAATCTTAAACCCCGGGTTTGTATCTCGAAAAGTTTGTATGACGAGGCGTTTGCAAGACGAGGTATCACTGTATTTGACTTCTTTTTAATGTATTTGTAATTTTATATTGTTGTAAGCCGCCCTGAGTCCTTCAGGATTGGGTGGTATAGAAGTCGGATAAAATAAAATAAAATAAAATAATAAAAGGAAATAAAATAAAATAAAAAATAAACAAATATATAAAATATTATGTGGCTGTACCAAGGTACACCCATGACAGCTCGCGTGGCTTCATTCTGGACTATTTGCAGTCTCCAAACACTCTTCAAAGGTAGCCCCATGTAGAGCACATTGCAATAATCAAGACGGGAGGGGATGCAGGCCTGAGTGACTGTGCGTCAGGCCTCCTGGTCCAGATATTGGCTATCAATCTTTGGGGAAAGGGAGGGAAGCAACCCACTCCGAGACCGCCTTCTGCCGCACGAATCCCAGCGACCGGTGAGGTCCCACAGAGTTGGCCTCCTTAGGGTCCCGTCGACCAAACAATGTCGGTTGGCAGGACCTAGGGGAAGAGCTTTCTCTGTGGGAGCCCCGGCCCTCTGGAATCAACTCCCCCCAGAGATTCGCACTGCCCCTCCGTCCTTGCCTTCCGAAAGAGCTTAAGAACTCATCTTTGCCGCCAAGCTTGGGACTCTTAGATCTTCCCCTGACCACTGAATGCCTTAAGTATGATTTGACTTCTTTTTATTGTATTTGTAATTTTATATTGTTGTAAGCCGCCCTGAGTCCTTCGGGATTGGGTGGCATAGTAGTCGGATAAAATAAAAAATAATAATAAAAGGAAAGCCGCCCCGAGTCTGCGGAGAGGGGCGGCATACAAATCTAAATAAATAAAATAAATAAATAAATAAAATGATTGCTGAATGTTTGGTTAATAAGTTATTTTTTTTAGGTTAATGTTCTCTTTTAATTGTTTTTAATATTGTAGTACTAATTGGATTATATTACTCTTCTGTTTGTATATATGCTGTGAGCCGCCCCGAGTCCTCGGAGAGGGGCGGCATACAAATCCAATTGAAGGAAGGAAGGAAGGAAGGAAGGAAGGAAGGAAGGAAGGAAGGAAGGAAGGAAGGAAGGAAGGAAGGAAGGAAGGAAGGAAGGAAGGAAGGAACAAATAAACAAACAAACAAACCTGGTGAGCGAGCCCCTTGACTATTGATCCGGATGCTCATTGGCAGCTGAGCGGTCATGGCGAGCAGGTTTTGCTGGATTGCCCGTTGCATCAGACGCTGCTGTTCATCGGCCACCAGGGCCATCTTCTTCTCTGGCGGCTCCCCCGATTCCAGCTTCTCCCGGAGCTGTTCCAACGCGGCCGCCTGAGCAGCTACGGCAGCTTGGGCGGCGGCGGCATGCACAGCTGCGGCCTGTGCTGCGACGACAGGATGGCTTGAGAGTGAGACAGGCAGGCGGGTGGGCACCGCGATAGGAATTGCAGAATCTTCCTCTGTTATGTGGGGGAAGGGGGAGAGAAGTGATAGGAGAGGTGACTACAATGGTTCTAGGGCAGTGATGGCGAACCTTTTTTCCTTGTGGGTCGAAAGACCGTGCACACACACTATCGCGCGTGCATGAGTGCCCACACCCATAATTCAGTGCCTGGAGAAGGCAAAAACAGCTTCCCCCACCCCCCAGAGGCCCTCTGGAGGCTGGAAATGGCCTGTTCGCAACTTTTGGTGGGCCCAGTAGGCTCATATTTTGTCCTCCCCCAGCTCCAAGGCTTCTCTGGAGTTGGGAGAGGGTAAAAACACTATCTCCCATCCCACAGGGGGCTCTCTGGAAGCTAAAAACACCCTCCCAGAGCCTCTGTGCTAGCCAAAATGCAACTGGCTGGATACACATGTGTTCTGGGGTTGAGCTAGGGCAGTGATGGCGAACCTATGACACGCGTGTCAGCACTGACACGCATAGCCATTTTCGGTGACACGCGGCCGCCTCCCAGCTGCCTCCTTCCTCCTTCTGTATGGGCGAGCCTGCAGAGCGCAGGCTCGCCCACACGCTGTCTTTGGCAGCACAAGCATGCCTGTCCGGCCAGGGAAGAAGCGCCCGCCCCAAAATACCCCCCCCGCACAGCCTTTTCCACGGGCGCGCACTCCCCATCCCCCTGCCAGCCCGCGGGGGGGGGAGGCACCGGCAGTAGAAGGCGCTGCCCCCGCCCACCCGATCTCCTCCTCTTCCGCCGAAAGAAAAGCGCGGGGCTGCCTTCTTGAGCCTCCCGTAGCTCCACCCCGCTTTGCCCTGCCTGTCATCCTCCGTTGTGTTTTCGGGGGGAGCGGCGGTGGCGGGAAAGCCCTGTGCCGGCCAGGAAAGCCGGCTTTCCGAGAAAGCAGCGCACTTTTCAAATGCGCTGCTTTCTTGCAACTCTTTCCTGGGGGGGGGGGAGTGGCCTCCTCCCTCCCCCCTGCTGAGGGGGGGCGGCGGCGGCATTTTCAAAGTGCCGGGCAGCCAGTCATCCTCCTCCTCCCCACTCCACCCATGCCGAGGGAACAGTCTCGCCAGCGGCTGAGAAACCGCTTGGCGTGAAGGCCAAGCTGGGCTGGGGCCGGGGGAAAGCACCACGCCGTCCCCTGAGCCGCCTGGCCCAGGTGCCGGAGAGAACAGCCGGTGGACAAGCACAGCCAGGAACAAGCGGGAGGTGAGATGCCTAGTTCCCCCCGTGTTGTTTGCAGGGGGAATAAGGGAAAGTCTGGAGCGGGAAAGAGGAAATCCCGGGGGAGGAGGAGGAGTGGGGCGGAGCACCAGTATCTCTCTGTAAGGTGGGTGGCGGATCTCGAGTTCTCCTAATACAGTACTGCACAGAATTTATAAGAGGAGATAGCAATTCTTTCAATGTTTATGGGTTTTGGAAAACAAAGCTAGAAATTGTTTTCTTCTCTATAAAGTAAGAAGTTCAACATTGGTTTGGAAGTGGTATGTAGGAATTTTAAAAAATATTTGTTTCAGACATGATAATTAAATTTGGAATTGTGAGCATTGCTATGCTTACAAACCAATTTTCAGCTTCTTTTTTTAAGTAACGGCAAGAAGTGTATGAGCTGCCAACTAAATCATTTAAATTATGATAACAAATGTTACTGTGCATTGCTTCTGTTGAAAATGTTTGTTTCATATATCCCCACTAGCATACTGGTAATTCCATAATCTTTTGAGTGACTTTTTAATAGTGAAATTTACTATTTCAAATCATTTTTTTACATTTTTGGCTTTTTAGCATGGAAACATTTTTAGGTATTTTCAAAAAGCTTCTTACCCAATCCTAATAATCAATTCATTGACAGTGCTGATAAACGTTTGTGGCATTTCTACTTCTCTGACTCAAGTTTTTTTTGCAATTATCAGACATTGATTCAGATGTCAACAAAAGTAAGCAAGTTCATTCATCCCATCAAAACATAGTCATAAATATCATATTTTAAATTAAATATTTGAAAATTAAATTATACAATTATGTAATTGTTTTATTTAACATATATTATAACATGAAATTTAAAAGTATTTCCTTGCCTAGCCCTTATGCCAGTGAAAGGATTAATTTATTCATAAAGTGGGTTACATAAATTGGTTTATCTTTTTAGGAATCTGTTTCAGAATTTGAGAACCTCTATTGTTAGATTCATTAACTATTGACAAAATACATAGCACTGCTCAGGCATGAATATTTATTTATTTATTTTTATTTATTTATTTATATATTTATTTATTACTTTTATGCTGCCCAGTCCCAAAGGGACTGCCGCTCAGACACTATACTTTTCTGCCCACACCGGGAAAAAATTAGAGGGAATATTGATTGGTGCAGCGCCAAGCGTCGGAGCCCACCACGAACGGTGGTTGGTTCGCAGGGGCCGCTGGAAGAGAGAAAAGTGAACGAGAGGGAGAGAGAAAGGGAGGAAGAGAGGAAGGAAGGAAGAGATAAATATAAAGTGGAAGGAAGATAAAGAAAGGAAGGGAGAGAGAGAGAAAGAGAAAAAAGTGGAAGGAAGAGAAAGAAAGGAAGGGAGAGAGAGAGAAAGAGAAAAAAGTGGAAGGAAGAGAAAGAAAGGAAGGGAGAGAGAGAGAAAGAGAAAAAAGTGGAAGGAAGAGAAAGAAAGGAAGGGAGAGAGAGAGAAAGAGAAAAAAGTGGAAGGAAGAGAAAGAAAGGAAGGGAGAGAGAGAGAAAGAGAAAAAAGTGGAAGGAAGAGAAACAAAGGAAGGGAGAAAGAGAGAAAGAGAAAAAAGTGGAAGGAAGAGAAAGAAAGGAAGGGAGACAGAGAGAAAGAGAAAAAAGTGGAAGGAAGAGAAAAAAAGGAAGGGAGAAAGAGAGAAAGAGAAAAAAGTGGAAGGAAGAGAAAGAAAGGAAGGGAGACAGAGAGAAAGAGAAAAAAGAGGAAGGAAGAGAAAAAAAGGAAGGGAGAGAGAGAGAGAAAGAGAAAAAAGTGGAAGGAAGAGAGAAGGAAAGAAAGGAAGGGAGAGAGAAAGAGTGAGAGAGAGAAGATAGAAAGAGAGAGAGAGAGAAATGATAGAATAAAGGGGAGAAAAAAAAGAGAAATGAGAAAATGATTGAGGCAGAGAATGACAGGAAAGAGAGAAAGAGAGAGAGAAGTGACTCTTGATTTAAAACATATAATAACATAAACATAAACATAATAACAGAGAGAAAAAAACCCAACCCTCACCTGTTTTTATTAATAGTTATGTTTTTGAATTTGCTGGTTGTTTTAGTTTTAATAGTAATAGAGTTTTGTTTTGTTTTATTATTAATTTCTTTTAATAAAAAAGAAGGGATTTATTATTTATTTTTATTTATATTTATTTATTTTTTGTTTGTTTATCTGTCTGTCTGTCTGTCTGTCTATCTATCTACCTACCTACCTACCTACCTACCTACCTATATATATATACTTCTATGCCACCCAGTTTTTTTCTCAAGGTGACACACCACCCGAGTTAAGCTCAGTTTTTTGGCGAATTTTGACACACCAAGCTCAAAAGGTTGCCCATCACTGAGCTAGGGAATGGCTCATGTGCCAGCAGATATAGAAACATAGAAACATAGAAGACTGACGGCAGAAAAAGACCTCATGGTCCATCTAGTCTGCCCTTACACTATATCCTGTATTTTATCTTAGGATGGATATATGTTTATCCCAGGCATGTTTAAATTCAGTTACTGTGGATTTACCAACCTCGTCTGCTGGAAGTTTGTTCCAAGGATCTACTACTCTTTCAGTAAAATAATATTTTCTCACGTTGCTTTTGATCTTTTCCCCCCAACTAACTTCAGATTGTGTCCCCTTGTTCTTGTGTTCACTTTCCTATATAGCTCTGCGTGCCACCTGTGGCACCCGTGCCATAGGTTTGCCATCACTGTTCTAAGGCTTTTTTAAAAAAAATAAAACAGATACACAAAATAGGTGCAGCCGGTAAAATTATAGTCTCTCTCTCTCTCCAGGAGACTGCTCCCATAATCTCAGGAAGGTAGTGTTAACAGAAGTAATTAAACCTAAATTAATGCAATCTGCAGCTGCAGCTGCTTTTTTAAGGCTCACGTGGAATTGGGAGAGGGGGAGGCTGGGATTTTTAAACGAATACTGGAGGTGTTGTACTTCTCTGCAGTCTTACTTCCAAAAGGAAAGAGCACAGTCCTAATTCCTTACGTATGCAAAGCCTTTCCAATCAGGCTCGTTCTAGCTTTTTTTCCATGGGAAAGGTACTCTGGTGTTCATTTAATGCAGGCATGTCAATTTCAGGGCCCGGAGTCCAGATCCAGTCCACAGGGCGCTTGCATCTGGCCCATGTGGCCAGTGAAGGACCAGCCCGCGATGCCTTTGCCAGCGAAAACTCCCACGCTCCATTTCTGGCTGGGATGAACTTCCTACAACCCTCTGCCAGCGAAAACAGAGCTCAGGAAGGCCGCAGCTCCATATGGCTAGCTGATGAGGCCAAAATAAGGCCGAAATAGAGCTATCCTAGTCTCCCTTAATTTTCAAATTCAGCAAAAAAACCATGTGATATATATATATATATATTTACAGCAGCACGAAGCTTATAACTTCAGCCTGATGATGGTGAATGTGATTTCACCGAAACGTCGCATAGACACTCAAAATATTACACGAGGCAAAACTCGAAATTAAGGGAGACTAGGATAGCTCTATTTCGGCCTTATTTTGGCCTCATCAGCTAGCCATACCCTCACTGCTCAAAAAATAAAGAGAACACTTAAACAATATAATATAACTTCAAGTAAATCAAACTTCTGGGAAATCAAACTGTTCACTTAGGAAGCAACATTGATTGACAATAAATTTCACCTGCTGTTGTGCACATTCAACTTTGTACAGAACAAAGTATTCAGTGAGAATATTTCATTCATTCAGATCTAGGATGTGTTATTTGAGTGTACCCTTTATTTTTTTGAGCAGTATATGTGTGTGTGTGTATATATATATATACATGTACATATTACAACATTTTGAGGTCAACTATATACATATTACAACATTTTGAGGTCAACTATAAAAGGCAGAGCCTAACAGGATTCCCACCCACCCCAAAGTTCTGAGGAGCCCAGGAGCAAAATGTTCATTTCAACCTCCCTCCAACAAATCCTTTTTTCTCACAGCATTTTATGTTAATGATATCTTCCTCACTGTTTTTATAAACCTGAATTAAGTCAATGATCCAGCAAATGAGAATATGTGATTCTAGATTATATTTTAACGGATTACTTTTCACTCAAGGCAATGAAACAACCTTAGTCACGTCCTCGTTTTAAATTCTTTGCATGGGCTCCGTATCTGAGACCCACGTTTCCTGTACAGGTAGTCCTCACTTAATAACAGGACCCCAAATTTCATTGCTATGCAATGCAGGGGTAAAAGAATGTCACAACTGAGCCACTTAGCAACGGAAATTCTAGCACTCCTGTTGCTGTTGTTAAGTGAATTACCATGGGTCATCAAGCAAGGGCATTAGGTAGTTACCATTTGCAACCTCCTGCTGACTTATCATTGACTCTTTTTTTTATTGTGGGAAGCCAGCAAAGGAGGTTGAAAAATGGCCATTGGGTGACTGCGGGACCCTCTGACCATCTTAACTACTAGGACTGGTGGTAAGTGCTTGTTTCTATATTTATTTATTTATTTGTTTTTTTTAATGCCGCCCTTCTCCTTAGACTCAGGGCAGCTGACAACCTGTTAGCAATAGCACTTTTTAACAGAGCCAACATATTGCCCCCACAATCCAGGTCCTCATTTTACCCACCTCGGAAGGATGGAAGGCTGAGTCAACCTTGAGCCAGTGATGAGATTTGAACCGCTGACCTGCAGATCTAGCAGTCAGCTTTAGTGGCCTGCAGTACTGCACTCTACCCAATGCACCACCTCGGCTCATTGATTTAACATCATCCTAAGTTCAAATGGTCACTGAACAAGTAGTTTATTTTTCCCCCCCGATTCTTATACCGCCCTTCTCCTTAGACTCAGGGCGGTTTACAACATGTTAGCAATAGCACAAAGACAGCCTATTGCCCCCACAATCCGGGTCCTCACTTTACCCACCTTGGAAGGATGGAAGGCTGAGTCAACCTTGAGCCGGTGATGAGATTTGAACCACTGACCTATAGATCTACAGTCAGATTCAGTGGCCTGCAGTACAGCACTCTACCTGCTGCGCCACCCCGGCTTCTTAAGTGAAGACCACCTGTATACATCTTTTTAAGGAAACAGCAGACAAGGGCACTAATAGAACTTTTAATGACTACTTCTGAGGTGCTAGAAAGCCTCTCCCCTGATGTGAAAAGCCCCACCTGCTAATTAAGGGATCAGCATACTAAATTCGCTGCAACTCAGCACCAGTTAATTACATCTGCAGTGCTGCTTAAATGAAGATATAAAGGAATTCCATAACCTGGTACCCTCCGGGTCTTCGAACTTCTCCTCCCACAATCTTGAGCCCAGCACAGGCCCAAGGGATGGTGGGAGTGGAAGTCACTACGGAATATATGTTCCAGCCCAGAGTTGGCCTTCTCCGGGTCCCGTCGACTAAACAATGTCGTCTGGCGGGACCCAGGGAAAGAGCCTTCTCTGTGGCGGCTCCGACCCTCTGGAACCAGCTCCCCCCCGAGATTAGGATTGCCCCCACCCTCCTTGCCTTTCGCAAACTCCTTAAAACCCACCTCTGCCGTCAGGCATGGGGGAACTGAAACATCTCCCCCTTGCCCATGTTGTTTTGGTGTTAGATTGATTGTATGCGTGTTTTAATATTCTGGGGTTGTTTTTATGAATTTTTAGCTTAAAATTGTAATTGGATTGGTGGGCATTTGTTATTATGTATTGTTTTTATCTTGTTGTGAGCCGCCCCGAGTTTTCGGAGAGGGGCAGCATATAAATCCAATAAATCTAATCTAATCTAATCTAATCTCTCTTTCAAGGAAAAGGGAGCATATAGTTACCTTTCTTGATTTTGGGAACAGGGGCAATGGGGCTACCATTGGTGGCTGAGGTCAGCCCCAAGGTTGGTACTTGAAGCTTGGGTGAAGACAACATGGTGTGAGTGCCACTGGGAGAATAGGTGAAGATTGAACCACTGAATCCTTGCCGGCGGCCCTCTCGCCTGTTGCTGTCGATGGCTGCTTGGAGTTCGTTGGGGTTGCTCAGCCCTCTTTTCTCGCACTCGTATGGATATAAGTACTTCATGTATCTTTTGGAGATGAAAAGAGAGAGAGACACACACACACAAAAATCATGGCTGCTTAATTGAATAGAACCCCAACAGTAGCAATTTTTTAACAATTACACACTGCTCAAAAAAAAATTAAAGGGAACACTTAAACAACACAATATAACACAATGCCCTACATGGCATTGGACCAGAGTACCTCCGGAACCGCCTGCTACCGCACGAATCCCAGCGGCCGATAAGGTCCCACAGTGTTGGCCTTCTCCGGGTCCCGTCGACTAAACAATGTCAGCTGGCGAGCCCCAGGGGAAGAGCCTTCTCTGTGGTGGCCCCAGCCCTCTAGAATCAACTCCCCCCAGAGATTAGAACTGCTCCCACCCTCCTTGTCTTCCGTAAACTACTTAAGACCTACCTACACCGCCAGGCATGGGGGATTTGAGACACCTTTCCCCCAGGCTTATTATAATTTATGTTTGGTATGTATGTATTGTTTGGTTTTAAATATGATAGGGTTTTTAGTTTTTTTTAATATTAGATTTGTGCCAGTATAATATTGTTTTTATTGTTGTTGTGAGCCGCCCCGAGTCTTCGGAGAGGGGTGGCATACAAATCTAATACATTATTATTAATTATTATTATTATTATTATTATAACTCCAAGTACGGTAAATCAAACCTGTGAAATCAAACTGTCCACTTAGGAAGCAACACTGGTTGACAATCAATTTCACATGTTGTCAGCACATTCAACTTTTTACAGAACAAAGTAGTCAATGAGGATATTTCCTTCATTCATATCTAGGATGTGTTCTTGGAGTGTTCCCTTTATTTTTTTGAGCACTTTATAGAATTCTGTCTCCCAGAGCAATATAAGTGGTCCTTGCTTAGTGACTGCAAAGAGGCAGGACTAGAACTCGTCTCCTGATTTCTAGCCCTGTGCCTTAACAACTAGACTCTACCCTTCTGATACATCTGGCAAATTTTGATTTGCCGATTCCCCCATCGACAGAAATTGAAATGCTATGTAGAAACATAGAAACATAGAAGACTGTCGGCAGAAAAAGACCTCATGGTCCATCTAGTCTGCCTTTATACTATTTCCTGTATTTTATCTTACAATGGATATATGTTTATCCCAGGCATGTTTAAATTCAGTTACTGTGGATTTACCAACCACGTCTGCTGGAAGTTTGTTCCAAGCATCTACTACTCTTTCAGTGAAATAATATTTTCTCACGTTGCTTTTGATCTTTCCCCCAACTAACTTCAGATTGTGTCCCCTTGTTCTTGTGTTCACTTTCCTATTAAAAACACTTCCCTCCTGAACCTTATATGTACACAGCTATGCTAATAAAACCCCCAGTTGTTAATAAAAACTTAACATTCTCATCAGCGATGGGTTCCTACTGGTTCATGCGAACCAGTAACAGTGACGGCGGGCTCTGCCCACTTGGCAAAACGTCATCACGGAGCTTCTGCGCATCGCGCGCGCACCGTAAGTGAAATCCACCACTGATTCTCATCCCACCCACATTGGCCTTTTTTCCCTTTTCACAGCCAGGGGACTGCGAGTTCTAGCTCACTTTAGCCAGGCAACTTTGGGCCACTCTCTCTCAGCCTAATTCACCTAGCAGGCTTGTTGTTTCAGGAAAAAGAGGAGGAGGAGGAGGAGGAGGAGGAAGAGGAAAGAACATTGTGTGTGTTTACACCTGGAGTTATTTATAAAAATAATAAAGGTGGGCTACAACCAAACAACCAGAATCGCCTGCTAATGCACGAATCCCAGCGACCGATAAGGTCCCACAGAGTTGGCCTTCTCCGGGTCCCGTCGACTAAACAATGTCGCTTGGTGGGCCCCAGGGGAAGAGCCTTCTCTGTGGCGGCCCCGGCCCTCTGGAACCAACCCTCCCCCCGGAGATTAGAACTGCCCCTACCCTCCCTGTCTTTCGTAAACTACTCAAGACTCACTTATGCCGCCAGGCATGGGGGAGTTGAGATATTCCTTTCCCCTAGGCCATTACAAGCTATGCATGGTATGTTTGTGTGTGTGTGTTTGGTTTTATAATAAGGGTTTTTAGTTGTTTTATTAATTGGATTGTTACATGTTGTTTTTTATCGTTGTTAGCCGCCCCGAGTCTACGGAGAGGGGCGGCATACAAATCCAATAAATAATAAACAAACAAACAAACAAACAAACAAACAATCCAGTATCAAGGACATAGTTGTGCCTGAGTCATTATTCTGGAAACGTTTCTTGGAACCTACTAAACTGAAGAGGAGAGGAAGGATGTTTCAAATAAATATTTCAGATCAATATTCACTCTTCATTGATGCTCAGCATAATAATATGCTGCAAAATCCAGACACTTCCATTTCCAAGATCTGTACCAGTGGTGAAAAAATGCTGCTGGTGTTCAGGCTCCCGGCTTTTAAAAAGTTAATAGCTCTCCTCCTACTCTTCCACCCCCCAAATCCCCAATCGCCTTCCGCCACCTGGTTTTCTGAATTCCAGAGTAATTAACTTTAGTGTTGATTAGGGTGGATGAGAAGATGGGGGAAGGGAACTGAAAGAAGTCAGAGAGAAAGAGAGGAAGGGCAAAAGAAGGTGGAAGGCTCCCATTTTCTGATTCTAACTTTACAAAACGGGATAATGGTTATCAGGACACATTTACTCCAAAATTATTTCAATGTATTGGAGCTGATCACTTTTCTATAGATTAAAATTCCATGTGTTTGTGTGTGTGTGTGTGTGTGTGTGTGTATATATTTATTTATTTATTATTTAGATTTGTATGCCGCCCCTCTCCGCAGACTCGTGTGTGTGTGAGAGAGAGGGAGGGAAGGGGGGAATAAGATAGAGAGAGAGAGAGATGGAGAGAGAGAGAGAGAGAGAGATGGAGAGAGAGAGACAGAGATGGAGAGAGAGAGATGGAGAGAGAGATGGAGAGAGAGATGGAGAGACAGAGACAGAGAGAGAGAGAGACAGACAGAGAGAGAGACAGAGAGAGAGAGAGAGCCAATCTTCTCTATAGGCTGTATCTGATATGCAAGCCTTTTCAGCCTGATGATATCCATACATACTGGATACAACTCGAAATCAGCATGGTCGTTCCCCAGTCTGAGGAATTTCCTGCAGGTCAGTTGCAGAAGGTAACAAAAAATAATATTTTCCTTAATTTGATTTAATTTAATTTATTAAATTTATTTTCTAGAGGGGTCCTTGATGCTCTCTGAGCTTGGTTGCTTTCTTGCAGATGTTGAATTTATATTTACCGACAAAGAAATAAAAGGAGACTGGCATAGATCTATTTCAAGCTGTTTAGTTCTCATCAGCTAACCATACCCTTCTGGGATTTGAACCCGGCTGCGGAAGCAGTATCCTCCCACTCATATTTGGGTAGAGCAGGTTGCCCTGATAAGACTGGTCTCACCGGGGAGGAGGGGAGAACCACTTTTTCTTGCAGATGTTTCATTACCCATCAAAGTACTGATGAGCTGAGGTGGCATAGCAGGTAGAGTGCAGTACTGCAGGCCACTAAAGCTGATTGTAGATCTGAAGGTCAGTGGTTCAAATCTCATCATGGGCTCAAGGTTGACTCAGCCTTCCATCCTTCCGAGGTGGGTAAAATGAGGACCCGGATTGTGGGGGCAATGCGCTAGCTTTGTGAGAAGGTGCTATTGCTAACATGTTGTAAGCCGCCCTGAGTCTAAGGAGAAGGGCAGCATTAAAAAATTGAATGAATAAAAAAAATAAAAAATAAATGAATGAATGATACCTAGGTTTGGGCAATGAAACCATTTCCCAAGAAAACAACCAAGCTCAAGAGAGCACCAAGGGCCCCTTGTTTCAATCCTCCTTTCTTTATATCCCTGTAAAATACGCTGCCCTGTCAAATATATTGCTGCTTAAGTGTCTTGACCCGCCCTGAAGTCAGGTTGGGGAAGGTCCCCCCTGTGACTTACTGGGTACGCAGTGTGAAGGCGGCGCTGGTGATGGAGGTGGGCAAGTTCAGACCTTTGGTGATCTCCCTCCACAGCTTCTTGTTGATCACTTCCACCAAGCCTCCCTTCTCGGTCACCAGGACGTAGAGCATATAAAGATCCAGCACCTGCTTGGCCATGATTGGGATTCGGTTCACAGGGGTCCCTGTGTTGGGGGAAGAAAGGAGGAAAAAGGGTTGGGCCAGGCAACAGTCACTAGGATGCTGACTTCCGACATCAACCAGGATCCAGACTTTTATTCGTTAAATTTATTTATTAATAGAATAGAATAGAATAGAAACATAGAAGTCTGACGGCAGAAAAAGACCTCATGGTCCATCTAGTCTGCCCTTATACTATTTCCTGTATTTTATCTTAGGATGGATATAGGTTTATCCCAGGCATGTTTAAATTCAGTTACTGTGGATTTACCAACCACGTCTGCTGGAAGTTTGTACCACTCTTTCATTAAAATAATATTTTCTCATGTTGCTTTTGATCTTTCCCCCAACTAACTTCAGATTGTGCCCCCTTGTTCTTGTGTTCACTTTCCTATTAAAAACACTTCCCTATTGGACCTTATTTAACCCTTTAACATATTTAAATATTTTGATCATGTCCCCCCTTTTCCTTCTGTCCTCCAGACTATCAGTCTTTCCTGATACATTTTATGCTTAAGACCTTCCACCATTCTTGTAGCCCGTCTTTGGACCCGTTCAGTTTTGTCAATATCTTTTTGTAGGTGAGGTCTCCAGAACTGAACACAGTATTCCAAATGTGGTCTCACCAGCACTCTATATAGTTTATTTATATATATTATTTATTTATTTATTTATTTGATTGATTGATTGATTTCTATGCCACCATTCTCGAGGCAGCTCAGGACAGCGTACAACGTTATAAAGGCAACAATATATGTCAAAAATCTAAATAATTTTCCCACGATAACAATATCTGTGTACCATTTCTGCTTCTATGAAGTACATCATATGCAGTTCTTAAGTTGGAAGGATGCAGAAAATGACTCTGAAAGGAAAACCATTATCATGACTTAGGGAAACACCCCTTGCCCCCCCAATTCATGAAAGGCTACCAAGGCAACTTGTGGCAAAGGTAAAATTCAATTTTTCCCCCTGTGGAAGGTGATTCAGAAATAGCCCTCTTCAGTTCGTTGAGGTTGAAACTGTTGGTGTTGAACAGCTGGGCAAAATTGCCACAACTGATGGCGCAGGTTTCAGTCTGATATCCCGGAGATAATTCAGAAGCCCTATGATGACGCTGAGCACCATGTCCTGAAAATCCTCTAGATACTTTTAATGAGATTTGCTTCTCCTAATGCATGTTGCTTAGAAACAGTGTCAGACAGATTCTCCCTCTGTTCCATTAAGTTGGCCTCCGATTCCAGTACAGGACAGTAGCCTCAGAGCAGCAACGGGCCACTATTCCTGGCGCCACCAGAACAGGTTGGGAGTGTGCGGGTACACACGTTGCCAATTCGGCTCCTGAGCTGCGCATGCTCAGGAGCCAATTCAGCTCCTGAGCATGCGCAGAAGCTGAATCTGGTGCAAGGACATGCAATTTCCAGCTTTTTTTTTGCTTCTGCAAATGCGCAGAAGCAAAAAAGCTGAAAACAGCAAAAATCAGGCAAGTTACCCCCACCACCTGCCCAGCCCATTTGTCCGCCTGCCCTGCCGTGAGCGGCTGCTCTGCCGCGAGCGGACCGAGTGCTCCGCCACCCACCGCTTGCCTTACCTTTCGCTATGGTTCTTGCGTGACGGCTTCTCCCTTGCCGCGCCGAGAAGATCGCATGCGGTGCAGGTAGGAGGCCCAGGCGGCCCTGAGCTTTAGCTGTGTGGCCTGCTCTATTCTCTCCGACGCCACAGGCATCTCTCGGCACGGCGATGGCGCCCCGAGCGAATAGTGGCCTTCGGGAGCACAGTGCTGCTGCTCTCAAAGGCCATGACTCACTTGGGACACTATCGCCGCGCCCAGAGATGCCTGTGGTGCGGGACAGAACAGCTGGAGCCTGGGTAGGCCATTGTTGCTGGTGGCCCCAGCTGCCGCTCTGGCACCACAGTGAGATTTGGCTGCTGAGCATGTGGGGACGTCCTTCCGGCAGCGAGATTTGGGCAAAAATTGCCCATTTCTTTGCTTCTGCGCGGAAGCAAAAAACCTGGTAATTTTTACCAGAATCGCGCCAGTTGCGTATGCACACCACGTACACGCCGGCAGTAATGGAGCTACCCTACGTGCTTCCTTTCCACTACCGGAACGGTGTTCCCGCCGTTCCGGGGCCTGACCCATCCCCGCCTAAAAGACACCCAAGTATTTATAATACGTTAGAAGGAATGTAAAGAAATACATACTAAAAATGAAGGGGGAGAAACGAGGGAGGAATGATTACAGAGAAAGGATGTATTTCGAGCAGCCTGTACTTTGCCTGCAATTTTGCAAACTATAGCAGTGCAGCTATTCACACGTTATTAATACTCCTTTCTAAAATAAAATCACAGTTCTGACTGCCCATACCAAAGAAAATGCCACTTTTTTTTCTGCAGCACTTGACTGGCCTTACCACAATTTTGAAGAGTCTGTTTCATTTGAAGCAACTGCTCGGTAAGAAACAAGGACCTCCACTATCTCCCTATTTGGGGGTTTTCTTGACGTTTGTCTAGTCTCCATGGTCTCTACGAACTTCCATGCATTTATCAGCAGCATCATTTTGCTTAGTGTACATTTATTTAAACCACAATAATATATATAAATATCAAGGAGCCCATATTGAGCAACAAACAGGGGCAGGTGAACTTTGCAGATTTGCGAAATTATGCAAGTTACAAAACTTGTTTCATGCCTTAAATTTAAAGACCGGCATTTGCCTGGGGAGGCTTTGAAGCCTTGCCAAGAAACCTTGATATTAGCTCAAACCCTTCTTCTCCCTTCACCTTATCTGTGCTTGCAAGCATGCATTAAAATAATTTTTTTTTAAAAAATGGTTGTAAAATAATGATTGTGGGGGAAGTAAAAGCTGAACCCTCAGGTAACCTTTTGTAGTTGAGTTAACTGATTTGATTGATTGATTGATTGATTGGATTTGTATGCCGCCCCTCTCCAGAGACTCATGGCGGCTAACAACAATAATAGAACAGTATACACAACAATCCAATAGTAAAAACAATTAAAAACCCATTAAAGTAAAAACCAAACATACATTCAGACATACCATGCATAAAATTGTAAAGGCCTAGGGGGAAAGAGTATCTCAGTTCCCCCATGCCTGACGGCAGAGGTGGCTTTTAAATAGCTTACGAAAGGCAAGGAGGGTGGGGGCAATTCTAATCTCTGGGGGGAGTTGGTTCCAGAGGGCCGGGGCCGCCACAGAGAAGGCTCTTCCCCATGGTCCCGCCAACTGACATTGTTTAGTTGACGGGACCCGGAGAAGGCCAACTCTGTGGGACCTAACTGGTCGCTGGGATTCGTGCAGCAGACGGCGGTCCTTGAGATAATCTGGTCCGGTGCCATGAAGGGCTTTATAGGTCATAACCAACACTTTGAATTGTGACCGGAAACTGATCGGCAACCAATGCAGACTGCGGAGTGTTGGTGTGACATGGGCATATTTAGGAAAGCCCATGATTGCTCTCGCAGCTGCATTCTGCACGGTCTGAAGTTTCCGAACACTTTTCAAAGGTAGCTCCATGTAGAGAGCATTACAGTAGTCGAACCTCGAGGTGATGAGGGCATGAGTGACTGTGAGCAGTGACTCCCGGTCCAAATAGGGCCACAACTGGTGCACCAGGCGAACCTGGGCAAACGCCCCCCTTGCCACAGCTGAAAGATGGTTCTCTAATGTGAGCTGTGGATCGAGGAGGACGCCCAAGTTGCGGACCCTCTCTGAGGGGGTCAATGATTCTCTCCCCCCCCCCCAGGGTAATGGACAGACAGATGGAATTGTCCTTGGGAGGCAAGACCCACAGCCACTCCATCTTGTCTGGGTTGAGTTTGAGTTTGTTAACCCCATTTTTATGGACAAATTCACATACAGTCACTTCTGGTTTACAGGATTTCTGTGCAGAATAGGACGAGTTCACTTTCCATGTGGCCAGATGGGTCTTTTGCTGCTTTGAGAGATTTTCTATCTAATTAATCAGTGGCCTGGCAAACAATCTTTTGCCCAGTACACCAAGAAAATGGGTCCAGATCTGTTTAGGGGCCGAGTTTCAATGACTGAGATTCTTAAATTCCTCTGAAGCAGGGATGTCAAACTCGAGGCCTGCGGGCTGGATCCAGCCTGTGGGGTGCTTAAATCCGGCCTATAGGGCCGGCCTGGAATAGCAAAGGACTGGTGCCTCTGGCAGCTAAAATGGGGTGATGAGGACAACAACGACTATGTGGGTGGCCTCCTGCAACAATCTGCTGGCCAAAACAGGTTCCACCCACATCTCATTTTGGCTAGCAAAGTGCTGCAGGAGGCCATCCAGGCCAGAAATGGGGCACAGAGGGCCCCGTTTTTGGCAGGCAGGGTACAGAAGGAGGCGTCTCTCCTCCCCCCACTGGCCAGCCCGCAGAGGAGAACTATAATGCTGATCCGGCCCTCAAAGAAATCCAGTTTGACACCCCTGCTCTGAAGCATCAGGCCTTAATGTCAGAGACCAAGGGTTTCTCAACTTTGGTCTTAAGACTTCAACTCCCAGAATTCTCTAGCCCAGTGTTTCCCAACCTTGGCAACTTGAAGATATTTGGACTTCAACTCCCAGAATTCCCCAGCCAGCGAATGCTGGCTGGGGAATTCTGGGAGTTGAAGTCCAGATATCTTCAAGTTGCCAAGGTTGGGAAACACTGCTCTAGCCAGCCTTCAGGTGCTTGTGTCTTGTTTTTAAAAAATAATAAAAAAAATTAAATTTAAAATAATTCTATTCTATTCTAACATTTATTTATTCCAGCCTGCACTGGGATGGTGTCAACGTACTGTATTTTAAAACAAAGACAGTATATCAGAGGTCCCCAAACATAGCTGGCTGAAGAATTCAAAGAGTTGAAGTCCATAAGTCTTAAAGTTGCCAACTTTGAAGACCTCTGCTCTATATACTGCTGCCAAACAGTTTCCTTTTTTTTAAAGGGAAAAAAAAACTCTATTGAATGCAGAGTGTCGGCCTTTGTTATCAGCTTTATGGTAGTTTTACTGAGCAAACGGAACTTAGCTGAATGGGTTTTTTAAAAAGACCACATCCACAGGATTGCGGCATTGACTGTATGACTGTAACTTGTTGCTTATATCCTAAGATTTTTATTAATATTGCTTCTTTATTGCTTATTTGACCCCTATGACAATCATTAAGTGTCGTACCACTTGATTCTTGACAAATGTATATTTTATTTTATGTACACTGAGAGCATATGCACCAAGACAAATTCCTTGTGTGTCCAATCACACTTGGCCAATAAAAATTCTATCTATTCTATTCTATATATCTTGAAATGTTCAGGACTGAAATGTTCAAGCATTTTAGGGATGAACTACATGGATGTGACAGGCTAACCAAAAGTACAGGCACATTATCCATTTGGGCCCATAATTATCTGACCTTTTAAGACTGTGATGGCGAACCTATGGCACGTGTGCCACAGGTGGCATGCGGAACCATATCTGAGGGCACCTGAGGCTTCGTCCTAAGTCAGCTCCAGTGTACACGTATGCGCTGGCCAGCTGATTTTCAGCCTTTCGGAGGGCGAGAAGAGGCTGTTTTCGCATTCCCCAGGCTTCAGGAATGCCTCCAGAGCCTGTGGATGGCAAAAAATAGACCCAATGGGCCTCCCGGAAGTTCAGAAATGAACTTCTGGTAGGCCCATTGGGCTGTTTTTCGCCCTCCCCAGGCTTCTGGGAGGGGGGGGGGAGAGTGTGTGCGTCTGTGTGTGTGTATGTCTGTGTGTGTGTGTGATCAGGGGGAGGCCATTGCATTATCGATGTGGGCACATGCGTGTGTGCTTGCTATCTGTCTGTCTGTCTGTCTATCCAATTATCTATCTATCTATCTATCTATCTATCTATCTATCTATCTATCTATCTATCTATCTATCTAGAGGGAGATTGTGATCCCCTTATATAGAGCGCTGGTGAGACCACATGTGGAGTACTGTGTTCAGTTCTGGAGGCCTCACCTACAAAAAGATATTGACAAAATTGAACGGGTCCAAAGACGGGCTACAAGAATGGTGGAAGGTCTTAAGCATAAAACGTATCAGGAAAGACTTAATGAACTCAATCTGTATAGTCTGGAGGACAGAAGGAAAAGGGGGGACATGATCGAAACATTTAAATATGTTAAAGGGTTAAATAAGGTTCAGGAGGGAAGTGTTTTTAATAGGAAAGTGAACACAAGAACAAGGGGACACAATCTGAAGTTAGTTGGGGAAAAGATCAAAGGCAACATGAGAAAATATTATTTTACTGAAAGAGTAGTAGATCCTTGGAACAAACTTCCAGCAGATGTGGTTGGTAAATCCACAGTAACTGAATTTAAACATGCCTGGAATAAACATATATCCATCCTAAGATAAAATACAGGAAATAGTATAAGGGCAGACTAGATGGACCATGAGGTTTTTTTCTGCCGTCAGTCTTCTATGTTTCTATGTTTCTATGTTTCTATCTATCTATCTATCTACCTACCTACCTACCTACCTACCTACCTACCTACCTACCTACTCCTTAGACTCAGGGCGGCTTACAGCATGTTAGCAATAGCACTTTTTAACAGAGCCAGCCTATTGCCCCCAAAATCCGGGTCCTCATTTTACCCACCTTGGAAGGATGGAAGGCTGAGTCAACCTTGAGCCAATGATGAGATTTGAACCGCTGACCTGCAGATCTAGCAGTCAGCTTTAGTGGCCTGCGGTACTGCACTCTACCCACTGCGCCACCTCGGCGCGCACACAATTTTGGCACCAAGCATAAAAGGGTTTGCTTTCACTGTTAAGCTTTCTGATCATTCGGGACAGTGGGGTAGTGAGAATAGGGAAATGGGTAACAGAGAGAAGACTCAGCAAAGATCCAGAAGAAGCAGAGCAAGAAATAGCTTTTCAGAAATTTTGTTTGCTTCTCATTCCCATCTCTATCCCTTTTAATTGATGTCTCCCTTTTATTGATTTATTGCTTCCTTAAAACAAAAAGGAACAATTTTGAACAGGGTGGGGAGGAAAAAAAGGGGGGGGCGGGAGAGCATAGTTTTACTGCAGGAAGGCATGGCACATTTTCCGGGAGTAAAATCTATTAGGGCCAGGGCAGCTGGGGCTCAAATCCTAGGAGGTATTTCTGAGTGAAGGAATTTCCTTCCTATTTCAGTCTGCAGAATGGGACTGGCAGCAGGGTCCCCCTCCATGCTGGGAAACACACAGCAGACAGAAATCCAGCCACGGCCCCCTCACCATGGAAAAAGGCATCCGTGGAGGCTGACACTCTCACATTTGCAAAAAGCTCTGGAGAAAACCGACCCTGTGGGCTCTAATTGGTCACTGAGAAGATCCAATATCTATCTATATCTATCTATCTATCTATCTATCTATCTATCTATCTATCTTTCTTTCTATCTATCTATATCTATCTTTCTTTCTATCTATCTATCATCTATCTATCTATCTATCTATATCTATCTATCTATCTATCTATCTTTCTATCTATATCTATCTTTCTTTCTATCTATCTATCTATCATCTATCTATCTATCTATCTATCTATATCTATCTATCTATCTATCTTTCTATCTATCTATCTATTATTTATCTATCTATCTATCTATCTATCTCTATCTATCTTTCTATCTATCTATCTATCTATCTCTATCTTTCTATCTATCTCTATCTATCTATCTCTATCTATCTTTTCTATCTATCTCTATCTTTCTCTATTTATCTTTATCTATCTATCTATCTATCTATCTATTATATATCTATCTATCTATCTATCTATCTATCTATCTTTCTTTCTTTCTATCTATCTATCTATCTCTATCTATCTATCTATCTATCTATCTATCTATCTATCTATCTATCTATCTATCTATCTATCTATATCTTTCTCTCTCTCTCTCTCTCTCTCTCTCTCTCTCTATCCAAAATGAGAGTGTTGCTTTGAGAGTGGATTCCTCCTCCACACAACACACACACCAGCTTTTTAGAAAACTCCCCCAACTGGTTTTATGCTTGTCCTGCTGCTACCACCACATACATTCATTTTTGCTGATTGCTGAGCTGGCCTTACGTTATAAGGGGGGGGAGGGAACGAGATTTAACTGAAAAAGGAACGATCCCCCGTAGAGCTTACTAAACTGAGCTGCTTGTGCAGAAAACTACCGGTATGTTATACATTGCTTTTGTGCACAAACCCGAAGGTGGGTCATAACTGCCAGTCCCAATGTCAAAACTTCACGGATGTGACATTTCAGTACTGGGTTAATTTATTTAATTTTATTTAATTAATTCTACTCTGTTTTATTAATTTAATTTAATTTAATTTATAGGCCACCCAACTCCTTGCGGACTCTAGGCGGAATAAAACAATCTAACAACCATTTAAAACTTCTAGGATAAAAGCATTCATTACTTTCTAGGCTGGAGTTGGATGGTATCACTCAATGGCCCCAGGCCGGCCGGCAGAGCCAGGTTTTCATGGCTTTCTGGAAGACCAGGAGGGTGGGAGTGGTACAAGCCTCCAGGGATAGTTGCTGGTTCCAGAGAGCCGGATCTGCCACAGAGAAGGCCCTTCCACATAGTCCCACCAGTCAGCATTGTTTGGCCAACAGGCTCCCGAGAAAACCAACCCTGTGGGCTCTAATCTATCATTGGTATAATTGGATCGAAAATAAACTAAAAAAAAATGATGATACAATGTGAAAGTACTTACAAGAATAAGAACAGTGCAAATGCAAATAATGTATGTAAATAATTATACGTCCGATGAGGTCCCACAGAGTCGGCCTGCTCCGGGTCCTGTCAATTAAACAATGTCATCTGGCAGGACCCAGGGGAAGAGCCTTCTCTGTGGCGGCCCCGGCCCTCTGGAATCAACTCCCCCCCGGAGATTAGAACTGCTCCCACCCTCCTTGCCTTTCGTAAGTTACTCAAAACCCACCTATGTCACCAGGCATGGGGTAACTGAGTTACCCCTAGGCTATGCTAAGGCTATGGTAGAATTGTGTATGGTCTGTCTGAGTTGTATGGTTTTTAATAATGGGTTTTTAATGGGTTTTTTAATATACTGGGTTTGTGACATTGTATTTTGCTATGAGCCGCGCCGAGTCCTTGGAGGGGGCGGCATACAAATCTAATTAATAACAATAACAATAGTAGTAGTAGTAGTAGTAGTAGTAGTAGTAGTAGTAGTAGTAATAATAATAATAATAATAATAATAATAATAATAATAATAATAATGCAAATATAAATAATGATAGCAATTTATAGTATGGACATAAGAGATTGGTTCTGATCT